>NC_046224.1:76793009-76911391 GCF_009819885.2 Catharus ustulatus | reverse complement strand
TGCAACATGCAGCAAGGCAAACATCTGTTGTAAATAACACAAGGGAGGTAGAAACATGGCCGTTCCATTTTCTAAGCAGAAATTTTAGTAGCTGATTTTTCAGCAATTCATTGAGCTCTTTTTTTCAGCAATAGATTAGGAAAAAGAGCAAGAATGGCTGGGTAAATATCCTGCCTCTGCTTCCTCTGTAAAAAGCTAGCTCACGCATTTGAAATATCTACAGAGCCAGTTTTGAAGACAATGCTTTGATGCTGTGTTGATATCTCCATGATTATCTGAGTCATTTCCAAGGAAAAGGAAAGAGCAAGGAACGCTCTCTTATATTATTCCATGGTAAAATGGGAAGATGGAGCAGCCATGAAGCAGATATTCTCACTGAACTGCTTTACTCTCCCTCCCTCCCACCTTCCCACATGCATTCGAAAGTTTCAGATACATAATAGTGCTATTTGGGAGGTGAGTGAGCTGTGACTAGCTCATAGCAGGCTTTTTCAGTGAACCAGTTTTAATTTTTAGTAATACTAAGCAGAGCAACCATAAACAGAAAGAATCATTTTGTGATGACAGCGATTAATTTCTTGCCATTTCCTCTATCACAGTAAGGAAATGGGAAATACATCCAAAAAACGTTTTCTTCTGCAGATTCATCATCACTAGATCATATATTATTGCTATGATATGAATACTCTATTGAGATGCTTGTGCTTAGAGAACACCTTCTCATTTCTGCAATTTCCCTTTTACAGCTCTAGAATTCCAGATAATTTCTGCCTCATTACTTTAATATCATTCCTCACTGATGAGAATCTTAGGAGAAGGGACACATTTTATGACTTCAGTTCCTCTCCATGCATGAAAAGATTGTAAAAATATGTAAAAAAGTGATTGAGTCCAACTGAAAAAGGACAGACATTAAAGGCTCAGCCCCAATCTATTTATTTTTAAAGATTTTTCTCCCTTGTGCCACTGAATGACCAAAGGAAACAAAAAGGAAACTTCATATATCAGGTTAAAAAAAAAATTAATAAAAGGAAGAACACAGTATGGGATTGATTTTGATTTTTTCTTTACTAGAACCACCATCTCCTCCTAGGAATAAAAGACCAAGGGTGAGGATATGTGTTAAAATTAACCTGGTAAGAGACTCAGAACTTTTGCAAGAGATAACCATAGCACTGGTTTCGGACTTGAAAAAATATGTAGGTGTTATCACTACCACAAAATTAACCCAAAGTAGAAAATTACCAGAAAATTCACAAAACAAGCTAAATTCATTTTTGAACACAATAGTCCTTCCTCATTTACAATATGCAATTAATCCTCTCCTGCCATTTATATCCCCAGTGTCATGCCATATTGAGGATTCTTGGTACTAGAAGTCACTAAGAACAAATTAACATTCAACTATCCATTTCTCAGGACTGTGTGCTTTTGATGTTTTTATGCACACGAGGAGCAGCTGTCAGATCCACCTTTCAGCAGCTTAACAAGCACTTAGATGCTCTCTCCTGGTTCAGTAGCTGCTCACAGTTAGGCTGCTTTCAGTTCAGTCAAGGGGTTGAACTCCTGCTTCTTCCCTAGCAGTAGCCTTGCAAAATTATCTCAGCTGGAAGTCAGTCCCCAATCCCTAAATTTCCCCTAAATTTTCATCTCTGCCTTTAAGTAATAGATTTTGTGGCAGACTATGCAGAAGTTTCCAAAAGTGATTTCAGGACATATGGGAAATTCATGGTCTCCAACTCTGTTAGTTGGTGAAGCCAGGGGTGGTCTAATAACAGCACGATCAACAGTTTCAGCACTGTTGCTGTGCAACCAACACTTACTTGCTAGGACATGAAGTGAATAGAAGTACTGTTATGGCTAAACACTTTTATGGATCAAGGAAATGGGGAAGAAGTAGGAAGACAAGGGATCAGAAGTTTCGCAGTACCTCTTGCCATAGCTCTGTGCTAAGTACTCAGTGCTGGATGAACCCTGCAGATACAGAGGAAACAGGATTTAGAGTGAGTCTACTCACCCAAAATGTTGGGAAAGAAACACCCTATCATTTTGATCAGAGTTCTGCTGATTGCAGAGAAGAGGAAACGCCGTTATAATGGGTTATGCTGCATTTTCCAAAATTGCGCTGACATGCAGTTACCCTGTGGGTTTTTGGGCCTGCTAGCAAACATCATCCTTGGAAGCACGTCAGTAGAAGCATATGGATCCCCTAGTGAGCATCTTGCTAAGATAACCCCCACAAAGAAACCAATCAATGTCTCATGGTAATCTGTAATTGCTGAACTTCCAGCTAATGGTATTCCTTCCCCAGGGCTCTGTGAGCTGCTGTTTGTAACACAATGCATATCATGAGTGGCAAGCAGCTGAGCTGACACCTACAGCCTGTGGGAAACAGACCTTTAGTTCACACATCTTTTTCAACCATTTTAAGCACAGACCACTGATATAAGGAATAACAGTTGTGGAACTTCCTCTGGAAAATGTTACAGCTAAAATAAAGCTGCCAATTTGTCTGATACAGGCCATCTTGTTTCTTGCCTAGAACATTGTCATAAAACTAGATGCTGCAACAGGAGCAGACAGTATTGACGAGCAGACACTGCTGATCTGAAATGTATCCAAAATAACTAAACCTCCTGAGCCTTGCTGGAAATTCCATTACAATAATCTTTCTAGCACTGGCACTCTGGGATCTGATAAGTAGTCTGTTCTCTTGGTCTTGTTAATTCCTTGATTTATACTCACTTTTGTGTTCGGCCCCAAACAAGTCAGATTCTAGTTATTTACAGCCTGAACTAGAGAATATTTCCTTTCTCAGCTGGGTGGTGTTCCATCACAGTGAAATAATAAAGGCTACAAAGACGCAGTCTTTTTTTTTTTTTAAGACCCAAAGCTTGCTATGCCTATTTTTTTTTATTACTACTCCATTTTTCTGGGAACCTAATTAGACTAGGAAAACAGTACCAATTACCTGTCTATCTGTGAAAGCTTATCACAAAAAAGAAGAAATAATCCAGATTAGAACCAAAACCAGCCTCCCAAAAATAACCACATCTGCAGAAGAGAATTCTACCAATAAACCTATTCTGATGCAAGTATAGCAGGGAGAAATTTTTTCTGAGCAAAACACAACTAGACCTTGACTAATCCTTCACACTGAAATAAAGTTCTATTTGTGTACCTGGGAAAACTTTAGTAAGTGTTTTAGTCAAAGAAAGTATTCTGATAGAACTGGGAGAGTAATTCTGTATTCACATGTTAAAAAGTCTTGGACTGGTTCTTCAGTATTTGCCATTTAGAATTCACCTCTAATTTTCTTGCCCAGCAGAGCAATCACTGCCAGTCTCAGTTACAGGTGCACTGATAGATTAATAAAAGATGCTGAGGAACAGTCCTAAGTTAATTTATGAGTTCAATTGTGTTCTTAGAAGGATAGTATCAGTTTTCTTTGTCCCTATCTAGTTTTCTTCCACTATTTTTAATTTCTTGGAAGGAAAGTCCCAGACTCCCACATTTGTCCTTTCCTTATTGGAGACCTCCACAGTGAAGATGAAGCGCTATCCAAAGATTTTATGTCACTGCCAGCAGACAGTGACACCAAGACCGGTCCAGAGGGGCAGGTGCCTGGCAAGAATGGAGAGATGGGAACAATGAACAAGACAGAAAACAAAGGAATTTACTGATGGTTAAAATAAAAAACGAAGAAGTCGTGTGCAGTACAAGGGGTCACATCTCGAGGACCCTGGAACCAGGAAGTCACAACAATGTATGGGGTGGGGTAGAGGCTGCAGGTCCAGTCAATAATGAGGATATGAAACAGAACCTTCTAGATATGCAACAAGCAGTCAGTCAACCATGTATCAAAACTAAGAACATAACTCATTTGTAACAAACTGATTAACATACTAGCTCCCATGAGACAACTCTTCTATTCTCTCACCCTAATGTAAAAGGATATTCTCTCACCTAGCTAGTGCTCCCCAGGGTCAGAGGCTGATTCTTTGCAGGTATGCAGGTGAAGCCACTCCCCTGACTGTCCCCACTAGACCCATTTCTACAATGTTATAATGTGAGAATTACTGATCTCATCAATCCTTGTAGTCTTGTTGCTGCTATGTATTAAAAGATAAATGTAAACAGTAGTTTTTAACAGTAGGGATATTTAAGAAGAAAATATGATCTGGAAAATTTAAATCTTAATTTAATCCCTGTATACCATTAGATAGCTAAGTTAACCATCAATCCCTGATAATGACTCATTCATTTATTTAGCCAGCAGGGCTGACATCCCACTTTTTGGTGGATTATCAATAAGAGTTCTGATTAAAAGGAAAACAACTATTCCTTCCACATGTTTATACAAAATAGTTAAGAAAAAACAGACCTTTCACACTGAAAAATTTTGTCAAATTTCACATAGGGTTTTTTGCAATAATAGTTTTGAATGCCATGGCAGGAAGCTGATTTGATCTGCTCTTAATCAGCCTTGTGAAGATGAAGTAATTTAGCAAAATTGTAATTTACTCTTACTTATGTATTAATTGAATAAAATCTTGAAGCTTGAGCCTGTTACCTATTGCCTGTAAAAGGCAGTTTCACTCAGGAGTTTGAGAAATGTGGCTCAGTTTCTGAAGTCAAGCCTTTGTCCATAACACTGCAAATAGACCAATTTTTATGAAAATTACAGGACTAGAGGGTGAAAAATCACCTTGGCCAGCATCCATTTCAAATTCATATTTATTGCTGAAGGCTGGTGAATGGGTTTTACACATAATTGTTGCACTGAAATCGCCATGTGAAGCCTATCCTGCCGTACGAGAGAAGGAACACGGCCTGGCAGCGCAGGTTTCCATCAGTGAGCGTGTTCTTCCTCAGGGCTACAGGATGCTGTTGCAGTCCCGTCACTATTCTAGACCCCTCACTAGACCCACTCTCAGCTATTGAACTACAGCCAAAGAGGTGACCTGGAGCAGCAGGGGGTCACACTGGCACTCTGGAGTGTGTGACCTACGCGCATCCTGCTGCAGGAAAAACCCACACAGGTACCATGTGAACATCTGTCTCACATTGACATACCTGTCCACACAGCTGGCATGCAAATTTTTTGGGGAATTTCAGCTGATTTTGTGGAAGTTCTGTGTGGATTTTAGGGTGATTTTATGGAAAATGTGTGAGAATTTTGGGGTGATTTTGTGGGAATTTTCAGGAAATTATGGGGTGATTTTGGGGGAAATATTCTCAAAATTCACAACAATATTAGCTTTAAATTCCCACATAATTTCCCCCAAAATCTCCCCAAAATTTCCTGAAAATTCCCACAAAATCACACCAAAATACTCCCACAATTTCCACAAAATTGCCCCAAAATCCCCTCAGAATTTCTACAAAATCTTTACAAAATTACCCACAGAATGCCCCAAAATCCCCTACATTTGCCACAAAAATAACCACAAAATCATCTCAGAATCTACTCAGAATTCCCACTAAAATTCCACCAATTTCCCCACCAAATCCACACAAAATTCCCACAAAATTTTCCACAAAATCAGCCCAAACTTCCCTAAGAATTTCCACAAAATCCCAGCAAAATTCCCCAAGAACTGCCCCAATATCCCCACCATTCGCTAAATTCCTACAAAATCACCTAAAATTCCCCAAAAAATTCCCACAAATCACCCCAAAATTCCCAGAAAATTCCCAAAATATCACCTCAGAATCTCTACGAAATCTCCACTAAAATCTCCACAAAATCCCCAAAAATTCCCACAAAAATTCCCACAAAATCATGCCAAAATTACCTCAAAATACCCACAAAATGACCTCAAAATTCTCTTGAAATTCCAAAATAAATCACCTCAGAATTTTCACAAAATCTCCACAAAAATCTCCACAAAGTTCCCACAAATTCCCCTCAAAATTCCTGCAAAAATTCACACAAAATTTCCCACAAAATCATGCCAAAATTTCCTCGAAATTCCACCAAAATAACCCCAAAATTCTCTCAAAACTCCCACAAAATCACCTCAAAATTTCCACAGAATATCCTAAAAATCACCCCAAAATTCCACCAAAAATTCCCACAAAATCCCCAAAAGTTCCCCTGTTAATTTCCACAAAATCCAAAAAAATTCTCACTAAAATTCCCACAAAATCACCCCAAGATTCCCTCAAAATTCCCACAACATTCCTCCAGAATCCCCTTCGAATTTTCCCAAAATCTCCACAAAAATCCCCACAAATTCCCACAAAAATTCCAACAAAATTCCCCCAGATTCCCCTCCGAATTTCCACAAAATTACCCACAGAACTGCCCCAAAATCTCCTAAATTTCCCACACAATTTCCCACAAAATTCTTTCAGAATCTACTCAGAATTCACACCAAAATTCCATCAAATTCCAAACCCAATACAGAAAAACTTCCCACAAAATTTCCCACAAAATAAGCTCAAACTTCCCTATAAATTTCCACAAAATTCCCGCAAAATTACCCAAGAACTGCCCCAAAATCCCCACTATTCCCCTAAAATTCCTACAAAATCACCCAAAAATTCCCCCCAAAAAATTCTGCCAATATCACCGAAAATTCCCTCAGAATCCAACAGAATCACCTCTGAATTTTCACAAAATCTCCACTAAAATCTCCACCAAATCCCAACAAATTCCCCTCAAAATCTCCAAAAATTCACACAAAATTTCCCACAAAATCATTCCAAAATTTCCTCAAAATTCCCACAAAATGACCCCAACATTCTTTTGAATTTCCCACAAAATTGCCCCAAAATCTCCTCAGAACTGCCCCAAAATGCCTTCAAAACTTCCCCAAAATATACTATGAACTGCCCCAAATTCCCTAAAATTCCCACAAGAATCGCCCAAAAATTCCCTCAGAATTTCCAAAAAATCTCCACAAAATCTCCACAAAATTCCTCACAGAACTGCCTAAAAATTCCCACAAATTCTCTAAAAATTGTCATAAATTTTCACAGTTACCCCAAAATTCTCTTGAAATTCCCACAAAATTGCCCCAAAATCTCCACAGAATTTCCTCAAAATCACCCCAAAATTCCACCAAAAGTTCCCACAAAATCCCCACAAGTTCCCCTGTTAATTTCCACATAATCCCCAAAAATTCCCACAAAAATTCCAAAAAAATCACCCCAAAATTCCCACAAAGTTCCTACAAAATCACCTCCGAATGTTCACAAAATTTCCATAAAAATCTCCACAAATCCCCCAGAAATTACCACAAAATCCCAAAAAATTCTCACAAAAATTCCCATGAAATCACCCCAAGATTCCCTCAAAATTCCCACAAAATGGTCCCAAAATCCCCTCACTCTATCCACAAAATCCCCTAAAATTCCAACAATAATTCCCACAAAATCACCCCAACATTCTCCCACAACATTCCCACAAAATTGCGACAAAATAGCCTCAGACTTTGCACAAAATTAACCGAAAATTCCCACAAAATCACCCAAAAATCTCCACAAAATTCCCACAAAATTCCTCCAGAACCCCTCAGAATTTCCACAAAATCTCCACAAAATTACCCACAGAACTGTCCCAAATGCCCCTAAATTTCCCATACAAATTCCCAGAAAATCCCCTCAGAATCTACTCAGAATTCCCACCAAAATTCCATCAATTTCCCCACCAAATCCACAAAAAATTCCCACAAAAATACCCACAAATTAAGCCCAAACTTCCAGAGAATCTCCACAAACTCCCCGCAAAATTCCCCAAGAACTGCCCCAAAATCCCCAACGATCCCCTAAAATTCCCACAAAATCACTCTAAAATTCCCACAGAATTCCCCCAGAATCCTCGCCGAATTTTCACAAAATCTCCAGAAAATCTCCACAAATTCCCCACAAAATCCCCACAAATTCTCACAGAAATTCCCTCTCCCAGGGACCTCACGGTGCCCCAAAAGACACCCCCTCCCCTCAGCCTTTCTTCCTCACCCCCAAAGAAGGCACCAAGGACTCCCAGCCGGGCGAGGAGCGGCACAGGGATGCAGACACAGAGGCACGGCCAGCAGGACAGAGGCTCACCCAGAGAGGGCTGCGCTCAGGGAGGAGCTCTGGGCAGCACTCAGACTGGGCAGGGCTCCTTTAGGACAAGAACAATTACATGTAGAAGCAATTCCCTCATTTGCATCTCATTTTTATTTGACACCCCCAAAATTCAATTAATATCACAAGGAATGTGCAGTTCTGGCTTTTCCCTGTACCATATTTGTACAGAGGACCTGGGTACAGCACGCACTCCTGAGTCATTGAATAAATCCTGGTTTACATTTCAAAGGTTCTTGGTCTGGCAGTGCCTGTTTGCAGGTCTGGGCTGGCACGTTCGCCTCCCCTCACGGCCACATTCAAGAACAATTGATCAGATTTTGCAGAGAATTCCCAATAAAACCCAGGTATAATCGGTGAGCAGAAAATCCTTTGGGGTTTAGCTCCATCTCTCACCTGTTCCAAGCGGAGGGAAGATGGCCTTTTGTCACACATCACAGCAGCAGTGATGGATCAAGGCTATTTTTAAAATTAAAATAAAGCAGATCTGATATAAACGTCTTTAAAAACTACTAAAGCTTTTTAAACCCAAGGAGACTATCGTGATTCCCAAGTTCAGTCTTCTATTCACACTGGTTTTGCTATCATGAAATCTACCAGGTTCTTTTAAGAAATAGTAAATCATCATGACTAAACCTCTGGCTCCTCGTTATTTGCACTTGCAGCCCCTTGTAGGAAGCTCTGCAGCCTTTTTTCCCATCCTACTCTGGAGAGAGGATGGATATTAATGACACACATATGCGCCAACAGTCTTTCTGGTTCTTCAAAAAGTTAAAAATGCCTGTAATAAAAATTATACAAAGTAATATTGTGTCTCAGACTGTTCAAGAAAATGGGAAGTGGAGCTTTAATGTCCCACTGAGGGAGGTTGAATAAGATCGTCCCCCTGAGTTCCCACACAGTGATCAAAATTTTTTGACCAAACAAGTTAGGTCTGTATGAGAACAGCTCAGGAGGCTTCCAGGGCTCACAGTGATGATGGCAGAGCACAGAATGTTGAAGATGAAGTGTTAGTTCCCTGAATTAATGCCCTGATGTAGCCAAATCTTTTTGCAAAGAGACGTAATAATTTCTTCTCCTTGTTTCCAAGTTCCCAAGCTATCCTGTAATTCATCACCTGCACTAGTGCAGACCAGTGGGACAGTAACAGATCCAGCTCCTGAGCTCCGAGCCATGTGTTCCCCTTGTAAATGGAAGTCAGGAATACAAGAACAGCTGTGGAAGAAAGATGAGAGGACAATCAGAGGAGATATTCTTCTATTTCCGCACGGAAATACCTAGCCAAGCTGTTTACCTCCAGGATTATGTTTTAAAATAGCTCCCTAACTCTTTTCCTAGATGGAAAATGTGGAGTGCCTTTGCCCACACAAAGCCAATGACCCTGCTCACAAGGAGGAACAAACCTGTTAAATCAAACTGTTTGAAATCTGACCTGTCAGATGCTGCCCTGGACCAGCAACAGGGATCAGCATCCAGGCCCATGGGGACTTGTTTTTTGCAGACTATTTCTCCTCTTGGAATTACATTTCTTTCATACCTTTTGTTCCATTATAGTCCTTGAAAGGGAAGTTTCTTAGAGGGAGTGTGAGCACTGTAGTGTCAGAAAAACCTCCCAGTGTCAGCATGCTCTGTGCTGCCCACCCCTCCGCCCATCCCACCGAAGACAGCTTCTGTTTTGGGAAGCCATGAGCCTGGGTGGGCAGGGGAAAACTGGTTTACTGGATGAAAAAAGTCATGGAATTTCCTAGTTCCTCCACCCCTGCCTCGTAACACGAGTGCTAAGAACAGGACAAGTCCCCATCCTCTCCCATCCTTGCCGACAGGCACAGGGATTTCACCGGCTCATGGAAGGTGCTGCACGGGCCCTGCTCCTCCATGAGCTGGAGCATGAAGGAGCCCAGCCTGCACTGCTGAGAGGGGCTCTGGGGGCTCCCAGTTACACCAGTCTGACAGAAGGTATTAGTACTATTTCCAGAGGAGTTTGCCTCACTTGTCCTGTTGGTCTGTAACAGCTGCCACAAAACATGCCTTCCTTGAAGTATTTTAGCACTTACTGAGCAATTCTGTGTTTTGGCACCTCTGGGCCAGGGCCTGCAGCTCCTCCTGCAGCTGCAGGTCTTTGCTGACAAGGCTCCACTCGTGCAGCAGCAGCAGCAGCAGCTCCCTGCTGGACAGGATGCTGTCATTGGCCATGAAACGCCTCATCTCCCTAAAAGCCTCCCCAACAATGGCACGGGATTCCAGCACAGAGCGGAGGGTGCTCAAAAACTCCGTCAGCCTGGCCACATCTACATTAGTCCTGTCAAAAGAAAACACAGGTGCCATGGATTTTCCTGCATGCTAATTAATAAGTGCAGTTTGTAATCCTTACTGTCAGAATGGCTAGGAATTAAGGACCTAGGATTTGATAGCAACCATGCATCACATTTTTCTTTATTCTCCCACGTATTCAAACACCTAAATCCGCCTGTCAAAGAAATCTCATCCAAATTCACTACTCAACACAGAAACTGAAGGTAAAAAAAGCCATTCATCTACCAGAAATAAAGAAATCCTCCTGGCCTTATTAAAGTTCCAGCTGGACAGAAGATGAAATGCAAAACAACTGAAACAAAAAACAAGACAAAGGAATTACCAATATGTTTGATCAACCTGACCAAAACATACAGAAATTCATTTACAAGCTGAATAGGAAGAAGTTTCCTCTTCTCCTGCAATTGATTCTTGTTTTCTCTCTTGTCTCCTAAATTTGTTAGCCACAGAGTATGCAGTAAGGAAATGATTTTATTTATCACCTTGTCTTCCAGAAACCTGAAAACAAACCAAAACAAGCAAATAAACAAACAGAAAAGGAAAGAAAGCCACATTTGGAAGGCAGATCCTCACCAGCAGCTGGTCCATCACCTATAGGGGACCATCTTTGTGTGCTTTGGGTGCACTTGCCTGAACCTTCCAGGGCACTCCATGCAAAAGAGATTTTTTGTGTATGTGCCTCTATGTGAGGGAGAGGCAAGGGGAGGAGGAATGTTCTAGACAGCTCAAATCCATTCCTGTGCAGCAGTTCCTGTCACAGCATGTGAACTGAAAGTGCTTCAAACTTAGAAGTAAAGACACCAATACAAGGTGCCATTTCCTTCCTTGGTTTTTCAAAGTAGTGTTTTGAAACAGCACCCTGGGGGCCTCGCACTGCACCTCAAATATCCTGCAGAGTTGGCCTGGGATGCTGTTTCATGTAGAACGGTCGAGATATTAGAGGCTCTTATCCCAGGGTTGATATACTGTTTTATTCTTAGGCTTCCATGTGGTCAGAGCGGGAGATGGGGATAAAAAAGAGGAAGTCCACACGTGGGCTCAGGTTTTCCTATGGGTCAGGAAAGGGGAGGGGTCAGCCTTGGCTTCAGGCCAATCCCATCGCAGGGGTCAGTCCATTGGTCTTGCAGGGGTTACAGGGTTAAAGGGATGTACCATTCTTAAAGCAGTAGGGTATTGGGTTACAACATCTCACCCTTTTTTTGTTTAAAAGAAGAGAGAAGGTTATTCTGGATACAACTTAAGATCTTTCCCACCACTTGGGGTTAGTAGGGGCTTTAGATTGTTTCGGGGTTTTCATCTCTATGTGATTTACCATGGCGACAGAGGGCATGAGACCACTAATGGCCTTGAGAACCAAGTGACGAAGGATTCCAAATGCCAGTATTACAAGGAAAAGAATAACAAAGAGTCACAAAATAGTTTTGACTATTGAAGTCCACCACCCCGTGAATCCCCAGCCCTTGAACAGTTCGTTGAACCAGTCTTCAGATTCTTGCTTCACTAGTTCGATCAAGGTTTTCATGTCTCGGAGGGCAGCATGGACGTTAGGAGCTTTCGAGGTCAGGTTCATGCAGCAAAGTCCTTCAAATTCCTGGCACTCATGTCCATGTAGCAGCAGGAGAAAATCTATGGCAGCACGATGTTGGAGTGTGGCCTGCCTGGTAATTTGTTCATCTTCTAGGAGGGAGCTGATGGCAGTGGATGTCAAATTTGCCTGTTTGACTACCCAACACTCTAGGTGGCCCAATTCACCCAGAGCCTTGGCTGCTGCTACCCATGGAAGAAATAGGGATACAGCAACTCTTTTGGATTTGGCCCAATGGAAAATTTCAGAGTCACAATCTTTGTCCACATTGTCCGCACTTCTCTTTTGGATTTTATTTACTGATTTGTTTTTATGAGTCCAATCTTTAATTAAGGTTTCATTGGGTGCCAACAGGGACAACCGCCCAAAGGTACATGGTCCTCCTAAAAGCTTAGAGGGAATTCCTGCCCATGCCCGATCTCCACAAATCAAGAACAACCCCTTAGGGAGGCTTTTGGGACTTGTGAGAGATGGGGAGTTTGCTGCAAGGTGACTCAAAACCCCGCACCACTTTTTGCCTGTGAATTCCTCTCTATATTGTGTTACATTGTGGAATTATTTGGTGTCAGAATGTTTTGGATAAATTACAAGCTGAATGCAGTATTGTGCCGGATAGGAACCTAACAGCTCTAATTCCTGAGGTTCCTGAGCTGCTTTTGGTAAATTGGGCAGCAGCTCCTCCATAGGGTTCTCTTCTGTTTGCTGCCCATTAGTTTTGTATACTGAAATTGTGTGTATCCCGGGAATTTCATTGTGCATCTCCATTGCAAAGCTGGCTGAGTATTCTCCAGCTTTCAAGGGAACTCCTACCAGGCAGGTGGACATAGGATTTTCTGCTGCTGCCGAGGACAGGCATATGTTTTCCTGTTGGAGTGTCTTTGCCAGGGTCACCCAGACGTTTTGACGCGGCTGAGGGACGATCCATGCAGCTGCCTGACTGTTCAGTGTTAACAGGATGACAACTTGGATGGGGTTCATCATGAGTTGAGTGGAAAGGAGGTATTCTCTAAAAAGAAAACAAACATTTTAAAACATGTTAAAAGTCTCTGAGTCTGCCGGGAGGTCATCTTCTGTGTCAGTTCTCTCTCCTCTCCGGCGGCGTCTTCTTTTCGAAGCAACTGTGACTTGCTTCTCTTCCTCTTCAGCTGGAGCTGGCTGTTTGGGGACATAAGGCTTCACCCATTTCTGGGGAACCCACCGAGGGCCTGAGGGAGTGGATACGCACGCATAACCACGTCCCCAGGTAACAAGCTCATAGGGACCTTTGGTTTCCCAGGTTTCTGGATCCCTAATCAAAACTGGTGGATGCTCAGACAGCTTGAACTGTTTGCCACTGTTAAAATGACGAACCACAGGAGCATTCATGTTTTCAAATGAACAGTTCAAGAAATTGATAGTGAACAGGGCTTTGCACAGCTTCTGCTGTGGAGACATCCACACAGTTGAATTGCTCTGTCTAGCCAGAACATGCTTGAGCGTCTGATGTGCACGCTCAATCACAGCTTGGCCTGTGGGGGAGTGGGGGATGCCAGTCTTATGTTCCACTCCCCACTGCTAGACAAATTCCAGGAACTCCTTGGACACATACGCTGGGCCATTATCTGTTTTGATTTCCTTAGGGATCCCCAATACTGAAAAATCTTGCACTAGGTGTTGTTTGGCATGCACAGCTCTTTCTCCTGCATGGGCAGAGGCATAAACCGCACCTGAATATGTGTCAATGCTTACATGAACATATTTGAGGCGACCAAAACTGGGAATGTGTGTGATGTCTGTCTGCCACACCTCACAGCTGCCAAGGCCTCGGGGGTTAACCCCTGCACCTAGTGATGGCATGGCCTGGAGCTGGCAGCTGGGACAGGTGGCCACAATGGTTCGAGCCTGACTCCGTGTTAGCTTGAACTGACGGATCAGACCTGGCACATTCTGATGGTATTGCTGGTGGCTCAGCTTTGCCTGTTGGAAGATGTCTGGGAGGCGTGCTTGTTCTGCTGGGGTGGCAAGGGAGTCTGCCTGACGATTCCCTTCTGCGATCTCACCTGGCAAATCGGTGTGTGACCTCACATGCATCACATAGAACGGATGTTCTCTATGAGAAATCAGATAGATTAGTTTTGACAGCAACCTGAAAAGCTGCTCATTGTCAACCTCTTTGAGCACTGCCTGCTCCGTCCTGGACACTACTCCCGCTACATAAGCTGAGTCTGTTACCAAGTTGATTGGTTCTGAGAACTTCTCAAAAGCTCTTACCACTGCAGCCAGTTCAGCTACCTGAGGCGAACCCTCCACAAACTCAACATCAGCTTCCCAATGCTGAGTCTGAGGATTTCTCCAAGTCATCACCGACTTGTGGGAAGCCCCAGAAGCGTCTGTGAACACTGTGAGAGCTTTGAGTGGTCTCCGACTCCTCTTCTCACGAGGAATGAGGTGGAATTCCTCATTGAACAGCTTGTGAGACGGGGCATGGACTGATATTTGTCCACTGTAGCTGTCCAGAGACAACTGGAGACTGGCATTGCTCTGGAGCAAGTGCTCGAATATCTCCTTTGTCAGCCTCTCAGGAGAGTTCCTTCCCTCCTCAGAGAGTTTGACTGGAAGGTGAATACATGTGAAGTCACAACCTGCCAGCTCATACAGTCTCATCCTTGCCTTACGAATCAGCTGAGCTATGAGTTCTTGTGGCTTTGTGATGGTTTTGGATCTTTGGTGGGAGAGGAAGACCCACTCTATGATTAAGAGCGAATCTCTCTGCCCCTCGATCCACTGGAATATCAAACCGTGTAAGTGTGGTAGTTTTCCCAGAATTATGAATTTGAAAGGCAGTTCAGGCTTGTAGCGATGAGCCTGTCTCTCTGCTAGAGCTTTCTGTACCTTTTCGATTGCAGTTTTTGCCTCTGGGGTCAGTTCCCTGGGAGAAATCAGTTCTCTCTCCCCCTTCAATAAATTGAAAAGGGGCTCCAGGTCCTCATTAGTGAGGCCTAGCCAGGGCCTAACCCAATTCAAAGACCCACACAAGGAATGGAGATCTGCTAAGGTTTTTGGGTTACAATTAATGTCCAATTTCTGAGGAACAATGGTCCTTGCAGTGATTTCCAGGCCCAGGTACTTCCAAGGTGGCATCCTTTGGACTTTATCCTCCTGCAATTGAAATCCAGCAGAGGTTAAAACCTTAACCACTAGGTCAAGCGTGTGTTGGAGTATAGAGTCATCGGGGGCACACACAAGCAAGTCATCTACATAATGTAGGATGATAGCTTCCTTTCTCTGAGCACGCACTGGGGACAGCAATGAGGCCACATACCACTGGCATATGAAAGGACTACACTTCATCCCTTGAGGGAGCACTTTCCAGTGGTAGCGCTTCATTGGGGCTTCTCTGTTGATGGTAGGAACAGAGAAGGCAAACCGTGGAGCATCTGCTGGGTGTAAAGGGATTTGAAAGAAACAGTCCTCAATATCTAAAACTGCCAATTTCCAATTTTGAGGGAGCATCGTTGGAGAGGGCATCCCTGGTTGAAGTGATCCCATGTCTGCTATAATTTTGTTTATTTCCCAGAGATCATGTAACAATCTCCATTTGTCCTTCCCTGGTTTCTTAATTACAAATACCGGGGAATTCCAAGGACTTATAGTTTCTTCTATGTGTCCTTTTGCCAATTGTTCTGCTACAAGCTCCTCCAGTGCCTTAAGTTTTTCTTTACTCATCGACCACTGAGCTGTCCAGATTGGAGAATCATCTAACCATGTCAATTTGTGGGCAGGGCGCTCCTCAGTGGCCGCCTTTAAAAATCCTGAGAACTTTTGGGGATTACCATTTTCATTCCCCACTGAGACATGGTATCTCTTCCCCACAGGGGGCACTTATAGTCTGTAACAAACGGACGGACACTAGCCATTTTTCCATCCGGTCCCTCAATTTGCACGATGCTTTTTGATATTTTAGCCAATTTGATTCCTCCTATACCTTGGATTTTGCCTGCCACGGGTTGCAATTCCCATTGTGACGGCCACATCCTTTCGGGTATGATCGTCACATCTTGCCCCTGTGTCCAGCACCCCCTCCACATGGAGATGGTCTGAACCATGGGTCAGATTGCATGCCACAGAGGGTTTTTCCTCACCCACCACCTTTGCCCAATAGATTTCAGGTGATTTTCCTTCTGCTGTGATTTCCTTTGGAACAGGGATGGCCTGGGCAAGGATTTGCCCCTCGTTCAGGTAATAAGGTGGTTGTGAGCAGCGTGCTAAGAGAACGAAACCTGAGACATTTTCCTTCTTGGATAATGGAAGTAATTCCATCTCCAAGGGTGTGTGTGCTGTGTCCCCCATAACTAAATACTCACAGCGCAGTTCCAAATGCAACAGCGTCAGGTCCAGTGAAGTGCTAGACAGATCCACTGTAATTGCTGTCCACTCTGTTGACATAAAACAAACACCTTTAGTGGTCTTAAGATTGAGACGACCAAAAGGCGTCCAACCCTTGCCAATCGAATATTTAACATTTATGCTATCATTAATCCCCACACTATTTGTCCCGTCCTCCCCCTTAGTTTTAAAGAGAGAGGGTATTTCCCGTGTGGAACCCGCAGTATTTATATCTTCGCTCGTGATGATATTTATGGTGGGTACGCGCTGTACACCTAGTTTTTTTGTTTGTTGGTTTTCTTCTGTTTCTGGTTGTGTGGGCAATCCCTTGCATAGTGTCCTGTTTTCTTGCACTGGGAGCAGGTGATGTACTGCAGCTACTGTGGAGGTACCGGTTGCTTCCTTGGTCCTGGTGTCATCGCTGCTGCAGATCGTGAGTGTGCTGGTCCTGGATTCCTCTCTGGTGCACTGAACAGTTCTGCTTTTCTGGTGCAGGCTTCTATCATCTGTGCTAAGCTAGGTGGTGGGTCGAGGGGAAGACTAAGTATGACCCTGCGACATGATTCATTAGCGTTTTTCTGAGCCATCTCCTTCAATAGCTCTGCCTGCACCTTTGGGTCCGAGACTTGTCTCTCCACCTGTGCACGGAGTCGATCCAGAAACTGCAAGAAACTTTCTGAAGGAAACTGTTTAATATTAACATAACTACCTGTAACTTCAGCAGTAGGTAATTGATGGAAAACTTTTTCTGCTGCTAGAGAGATCTTATCCAAAACAAATTTAGTTAATAAACGTGCCTGTTTATCAGGGTTCTCAAATTCTCCCTCTCCTGTTAGGTGTTCCTGTGTAATATCATTATTATCCTCATCTTTTGCACTTTCTGGGCTTTGTTGTAGTTCCTGCAAAAGTATTCTTAAAGATCTTTTCCAAATGCTTTCCCACAATTCGAATTCCGAAGCTGAAAGTAAACATCTGAATAAATACTTAATATCATTAGGTACCATCTCATTAGAACTAAATGTTGCTCTTAAAAATCCTTTAAACATTTCACTGTGTCTGCCAAATTCTCTTTGAACCTTACAAATTTCCTTTTTATCTTGGTATATCAGTGGCTGATATGTCCTCCTGCCATTTCTCCTACCCATATAAATGACAGGAGCCACAGACGGTATCTGGGTTTCCAGACCCAGGGTTTTAGGGATGGGCTCTATTCCTCCCTCTGCTCTGGGCTGTGTTATCTGTTGATTATGTGTCTCTACAGAGACAGTGTCCTGAGCGATGGGCGGTGCCGAGGCCCTTATCTCGGAGGGAGGTTGTGTAGAACTTGTAGAACCAGTTCTCCCACACCCACCCCCACCCCGCTCTGTGCTAGCCTGATAGCTTGGGGGTCGTGGTTGCGAAAGAGAACAGTCCTGAATACCCAGAGGCGAGGATGAGTTTGGGGAGGGGTCTGAGGGTGTTAGCAAGGGAGAAGGAGTATTATGGGAAGAAGAAGAGTTTAATGCCATGTGGCTGGAGCCATTTTGGGGTTTGCTTTCAGCCTCAGTAGTAAAAGACACGTGGCTGTCAGCCTGAGTTAGAGAGACAGAGGAGTCAGATTTCTTAGGTGAAGAGGGAATAACACATGCAGAGGGACAGATACAAGAACTGGTTGACTCTGAAGCAGTTTGCTGTGGCTGGCTGTTATTTTCTGTTTGAAGTAACAGTTTTCTAATTTGCAAAAATTTTGGGATGAACATTAAGGCTTTTTTATCCCCATTTTCAACTTTTAAAGTTAATAAATCTCCAATTTCATTCCAAAATAAAACCGAATTCATATCTTCCAAATTAAGGTCTGATTTTTCTACAGACAGCCACCTAGCAAACCTATCTAGTTCTCTGTTAGTAATAATCACATTTGCAATCTTTAAAAGTTCTCTAATTTGTGAAGCCACGCTCTGTTGCAAAGTAGATTGCTGTGTACCCATATTTTTCACAGCAAGTTACTCTAATATCTCACTACAAAGCACAGTTAAAACACAGTAAGAGAAGGCTGCTAGCTGCCGGCTAACTGGCACCTCCCCCCACAGAGAATCACAGGCTGCAGCAAAAAAGCGGCGCCTCTCTTTGAAATCAGCTGTCTGGCGTGATACTGTACACACGGCAGAAACTGTTTCAAGGCTGCCTTGCTACCCCCACCAGTGTCTCCGGCTGCATACAGCTCCAAAACCCCCAGGGAGGACGCTGTGCAGCCCAGCTCCCGGCACCTCGATTTTACAGAGAAAGCACCTCAAAATCCCCCTCCCCACGGAGGAAAATTTATACTTACCACTCTCTGCGAAGTACCAAGGAGCTGAAAAACTGTACTTTGTAATCTGCTCCTGAAACCGATCACCCTATGGGCTGGATGAGTTACTGGTTCCGTTCCCTTAAGCTAGACCTGCTAGAAAGCAAGTTTCGCCCACAGGGTAGTTGGGCTTCCCATCGGCTTCTTAACCCTTCAAGGGTCACAGCCTCTCACGTGGATTTTAATTAAAAAAAACACCACGGGCCGGGCGCCAACTGAAACAGCACCCTGGGGGCCTCGCACTGCACCTCAAATATCCTGCAGAGCTGGCCTGGGATGCTGTTTCATGTAGAACGGTCGAGATATTAGAGGCTCTTATCCCAGGGTTGATATACTGTTTTATTCTTAGTCAGAGCGGGAGATGGGGATAAAAAGAGGAAGTCCACACGTGGGCTCGGGTTTTTCTATGGGTCAGGAAAGGGGAGGGGTCAGCCTTGGTTTCAGGCCAATCCCATCGCAGGGGTCAATCCATTGGTCTTGCAGGGGTTACAGGGTTAAAGGGATGTGCCATTCTTAAAGCAGTAGGGTATTGGGTTACAACAGTGTTTCCCAGACCATGAAGCCCCCCCACCATCATCCCTCCCACCACAACCCGAAAGCCTCTCCATTCTGTTTTCACAACCACAAGGGCCACCTCAGAGTTCAGCAAGTTCTGCCAGTCCAGCCCTTGGTGCCCCTGTGTCCCTGTCTGCCACTCTTGTTTTCATACTCAGCCATGACTATTCTAGTGTGGACGGTACAATTGTTCCCATTTCTCCTGTACTGCTCTGCTCACCTTTTCTCTAAGCTGTGCAGGAGCCACGTGAGGAGGCTGTGATCCTGGATCAGCTCATGGGCAGCAGCTCTGATGACACGGGCAGCACTTTGTAATATCGCCAAGATACGACACTGAAACAGAAAATGTAACTTGTTCTTTGACAGTGCAGATCTAACGCTCTAACTCAGAATTAGAAATCTGACTGCAATCTGATCAACTTCAAGGTAAAATGAACATTACATGTTCTCAGCAACGCCAGGGAAGGAGAGACATGCTCCAGTCAAAGCTTCATGCCACAGGTGCTACTCTTAAAAGAACTCTTCAGGTAGCAAGACAATTTTATCTTTCTGTCCAAGGTTTTGATCCCTGAAATACTCAGGGTGGATGCTCCCAAACGCAAGAGGTCCTGGCACGTGAGTTTCCCTCCTGCTGAAGCACTGCTCAGGTAACAAATGTGCTGGTCAGGGAATAGAGACCCCCAAAAAACAAAAGGCCCTGACTAGGAGCAGAACCACGGCAGCCACATGAGGCTCCAGGATGGCAGGAACATGTTCCAGTTTAGGGGGATAAGGATGGGACTGCTTTAGACACAAGCAATTATTTCCCCCTCCACACATACAAAAAATCAACAAGGAACAGATTCTCTAGAGAGTAAAGGCAGAGTCATCTGCTCCTTTCTTTTTGTACTTGAGATCTCAAAGCCATGCAAACTTCTGTGGTTTGGGGTTTTTTGGTGCTTTCTTTTTAAAGTCTTACCTGGGAGCCCCCATCACACAATAGATTGTTGAAAAAGGAAAGAATTATTTGGAAAATCCTCTAGTCATAAAGCTCGTAGCAATGTTTGTCATGCAGCCCCTCCCCAAGAAATCTGAGGATCCACTCACGCTCTGTTTTGTACTGGAGGCCACAAAGAAAAATACCACCATCAGACATTTTGACACTTCCAAACAATACCTGCTCCTAAGAGCACAAATCCTGGTTCCCTGGGAGTGTCAGCTCAGGGCTTACCACAGCTTGCTCTGGTCTTCTCAATTTCCTTTCCTACCAAATTTAATCACTAACATCCATCAGGAACACTCAGTCTGCAGCCCAAACAGCCAGTGGAAATGGAATTTTAGAAGCTGTTGTTCCTAAAATACCTCAGTTGAACTCAATGATACTAATCAAAACTCAAAAGTGAAAGTAGCCTAACTGGGGCAGAATATTCAAATAGTTGTGCTCACAGAGCATACACAGCACAACTCATTGTCTGTCAGTATAAAGAAAGCAACAAAAGCCCCAGAGAAATCACATTTTTAATTCCAATATGAAACAAAAATGCCTCTAATTAACCACCTAGGGGAGAATGAGATTTCATTGTATTGTTATGGCTTTTTTCTGAAGAATTACTGGATTCCTAAAATGGGACTCTTACCTCAAAATCAAAACTGTAGAAAAACTGGAAAAAGTCTGGTATTTTCCTCAGGTCCAAAAACTGGTGTGACAGAAGGAATCTGTTTACCTGTGTGTACATGTGCTCCCCTGTGAAGAGAAAAAGCTGTCACTGTGGAGGAGGACAACATTCCCACCCCACAGCCACGGACAGCAGTAAATGGAAGCTGCACTGAGTAGAGCTCCAAGCTGGGAGAACAGCCCAGGAACTGCAGAAGGTCTTTGCTCTGGGCTCATTACATTGCTGGCCATCCCTCCCCTTCTCTTCCCCAGAATGAAAAGCTCAGTCAGGAGTGCTGAAGAGATGAACACTCCCCAAGGCTCCGTTTGCCACCCCAGCAGTGACACACGCAGGAAGGTCCCGTACCTGGCTTCAGCATCTGCTGTGCCACTGAGCAATGCAGAGGGTCAGGGAGAAGGTGAACCTGAGCTCTGGCTGCCTGATTCCATTCTGCACAGCATCCAAGAGATCCAGCAACTGCAAGAGTCCAGGGAGAGAAACCTGAGCCACAGTCCAAATGAACACAACAGGAGCATGAACACATCAGTCAGCTTCTGGGACATTTCACAGGCCACATCCCATATTCCATCAGCATTTCTATTCTGAGAAACAAAGTTCCCAAGAATTTCTACAACACACTTCCCACTTTCTCTGTCTGCAGATTGTAACAGGAGGAAACACCAAGCAGCAGAGGAGAAACAAGGGGAGAGAGCGATGACAAAAAGCTTCTTTCAGCTGTCTCACCACACACACATAGGTGGATGAGCAAGGCAACATCTCTCCCACACACGTCCATGACCTACAAGGTCTCACCTGCCAAAGTGGCAATGGAGCTGAGCCTTAGCTCTCCAAAGCTCTCCAAAGCCAGCCCCTTCCAGACGGGAGCAGAAGGAAGCCAGGACAAAACACGCAGCCACTCTCATGCTGGGGCCATAGCTGCTCAGGGCAGCCACTGGGAGACCCAGGGCAGTGACTTCCACAAACTTGTGACACACCACCACACACTCTGTCGGGGGCAGCAGAGAAGAAACAGAAAGCACCTGGGTGTGTTAGCACTGACATGTCCCAGTGTGTGTAACAGCACCACAGTCCTTAACATGTCTGATCATGAACACCCATTTCTGGCTCTACCCTCAAAACCCATGGCCTCAGAAATTCACTCTAAACAGGAATTCTTTACCTGAGCTGAAATTCATGGGGTTGTTTTCATTAATTTTGTTGTATTTATGTGAGACAGAAATGATCCTGCTCACTAGGCCACGCAAAGCTAGGGGTAAATTCTGTAAAGACATCTTGTAGCTCACTATTTCAGGGGAATACAAAGAACAACAAGAGAGAAAATTCATGCCTCCAGAGCATTTCTGGGTGCCTGAAAGACCAACACTAAAAAACTTCTGTAATAGAAAGGAGCCCATAAATGGCCCACAAACCACCCCAGTTGTCCCTGTGCAGGCACAAGTGACTCTGCTGGTAAGGCCTGCTCTGAGCAAAGTACTCAGCTGTATCTTTGAGCCCTTCTGGGTAAAACAAAATCCAGCAATGACCAGAAATCAGCCCAACAGAAAACAGGAAACACACCCTTTGATGTTGCATTTACCTCCCACAGTATTGTGCCATCAGGATTTGCAGTTTCTCCTTTAAGGGTTTGTGTTCTTTGTGTTTTGAAGGGTTGCTGCCATTTCTACCCACTGATGGCTGGAAATGACTTGGTGTGAACCTTTCACCTTACCTCCGGGAATGGAGCGCAATGGCACCTCAGTGGTATTTAACGGATACAAATGTCACATGAGTTTAGCAATAACATTCCTGTATGTTCTTGTCATTCACCCTGAGAGTCAAGAGGAAGTTTCTAGAAACAAAGATTCCTACTTAAGAAGGGGCTGCAATCTCACTGCCAAGTACTAACATCTGGCCCAATGACTTCTCCCCCCATCACTGCTCAGACTAGTGTGCGTGCGTGTATACACGTGTGTGTGTATATATATATATGTATACAATATTATGTCAAAAAATCACAGATTATTTCTGTCCCTGTACCAGCTCTAATCCTCTCATCTTTTTCTCAACTACTCGAACTAGTAAAACTCCATTTCATGCCTGGCAGTTTCTTGTTGCCAGCTCTGCTGGTTACGGGCCATGCAAAGCAGGATCTCCGCTTCCCCAAAGGCCACTGCCATTTGTCCCAGAGCCACCACTCTGCTCTCCTTCAGGCAGCAGCTGTGGGCAAACTGCTGATGTGCACTAACCGTTCCACTATGGAGTGGTGACACAGAACGAAACCCAAGGCTCTCACTTCAGCAGCCCATAAGAAAAATTTATCTGGAGAACTTTCCTTCGCTGAAAATATGCAGTGGTAATATTTTCCATCCTGCTGACCCTGGAGAGTGTGTTCAACAACTAACATAAAATAACAAGCTCTTATTACAAAAGTGTCCCAATTGAATCCTATGTCTGACATACAGCTTGTTTTAAAGAACCTTGAGAACCGGGATGGAAAAGCTTTCCACAAGATGCTTATCAGAGCTCAAGACAGATAGAACTCTCTATCTGCTCGACCCCAGGCTTACTTTTTCCTCAGTGAACACAGAACGCTGTGCAAGAAGTCCATGTTTATGTATTCTGAGGGCACTGTGCAGCCAGGACAAAGAGCAAATCAATAAATAAAGAACTGGGAATTCCAAGAGCAGCTGACATGGTTGACAAGCACCATGGGACTGGGATTCATCAATCACTTGGGCTCTTTACAAATACTCCTCTTAGGACACAGATTCCCAGTCTGTGTGGAGAAGCTAAGAGGGCTATTTTCTCCTCCCCAGGTTCACATTCAGGACAGCCACTGTCTCTACAGCTCCACAAGAACATCATGCACAGCAATTCCCTCACAGCCTCCGTGCCTCCCCCACCAGCAGCCGTTGACCGGCTGCAGTCCTGCTGGGGCTGCCACAAACACCAAATCCCTCCCTCCTCGGGAGGGTGGGTGCTGCTGGCCGTGTACTTTTTCCAGCTATCAACAGCAGATTCCAAAGACAACAACTATCCATACTTTTCATCCCCATGCACCTCAAGTGCCCAGCATTAAGTGGATTGTCTGAGAACCCTCCAACTGTAAAATGCCAAAGAGTTCTGGTACTTTTTCTCCTCAGAGGACTTCAAGACTGCTCTTTTCCTGCTGCCAGGACTACACAGAGCAGGTCAAACCATAGCTAAAGACAGGCAAAGCACATTCAAACTGGTGCTCTACTTGCAGGGGTCTGGGTGAACAAAGGACTCTGTGACTGCACTGACAGACCCTAACAGCCTGCCAATTGCTTCTGACATGACTGCTGTGGGAAGCCAAATCCAGCTGTAACTACACCATGCTCAACTATAACCAACACATAGAGAGAGCTGGTTAGGAAATTCCTTAGGCTTCTTGTCTCCCTTTGACCTCCAAGGGCTCTCTCCAGGGACAGTGTGTCTGTGGAGCACAGCAGGGATGTGCAAAGTGCATGTGCAAAGCCAAGACATGTCACACAAGAAACCTGCTGACAGTTCACAGCACCAGCCTATTTACCAAACACACTGGCCTTATGCCCATCTGTCTGGTGGAAAATGAGTTGGTTGAAGTTTCCCTGCTCTATAACCACAGCATGTGACAAGCCCCATCTCCAGCCAGTTCACTCACAACCCTCACACTAGTGTGCTTCTTTCCTCTAAAGTCAGGCACAAATTCCTTGCAGGATTAGCTCTTGGATCAGGGATAACAGAGCTCCAGCTGCAGCTCCTGCAGCAGAACAACCTGACACTAAATGCCAAAGAATAACACTCATTTTACCTGGTCTGGTCAGTTCACTGAAGAGCTGAAGTAGAAAACAAGGATCATAGAAGTCATCAAGGCTCTTGACTGTTTCATCTTTGTATAGTGACTCTTGTATCACCTGAAACCAAATCCAAACCAGTGTTTGTAAGGAACAGCACCAATTTCAAGCTTGTTTTCAAACTTCCACAAACACCTCATCCCACTATAACCCACCTGACACCGCACGCATTGTAAAATATGATGCAACGCGGGGTATGACGTGCTTGTTTTTAAACCCAGCTTTCGCTATGAGACTCTCTCCACAACTATTTCCCCTGAGCAGCACCAACAGCTACAGAAGCATGCCAGCAAACTGTACGAAAGGCTGGAGAGCCCATTGCCAGTGGATCCTTGGGCTGTCCAATCCTGGCCTCGCATACGTGACGACCTCTGCAATGCACAGTCACCCCTGCTGACGAGACGTGGCCCATATCTTGCAGTTAATTTTGAAAGGTGCTCCCAAACAACGAATTCCAGTCCTCCTACAAACTGAAATGACTCTGCCGACGGAAGCAAACTGCACGGAGGCAAGAAATGAATGCCTCAAGGTTCTTGCTGTATATCCAAGGAAGGGTAACCGTACACAGGCTGAACCAAAAGCACCTGTGGTGACAGTAGCCGGGGATGCTGAGGGAACGACAGAAGCGTCTTCATCATCTTCTTGATCCAGCAGACACAGAATCTCCTCCGTGCTTGGCTGCTGCCACAGGGATTTGCCCAGACTCTGCAAGTCTTGTGATGCTCCACAGCCATTGGACCTCACAGCAGGATCTTTAAACATTATTCAAGGTAACTGCATCAGGCAACAGAGCCAAAAGCAACTCCAGAGGAGATTTTGCCTTCATTTGTACTTATTACCCTGTGGGACTCGAAGCTAGAACTCGTTTCCCTGGCAACACCTTTGCCATCCATCCCAAGGCTTTTCAAATTTAGGCTGAGGGTGTCTCATTCACTCTGCCCTCCCCTGTCCATCCAAGGCAGAACATATCCATTTAGAGGCACCTACGGAATTAAGCTTGAAGTGCAGATCAAAATGGCAGCAGCTGCATGAAGGGACAGGGATCCAGACCTGACTCAGCCAGCGCTCTTGCACTGCTGGTGGTATTTCTGCCGCTACCTCCAGGACAGAAAAGAGCACATGAGGAAGGCAGACCTAAGCACAACTGTTGGCAACAGACTTTCCTGTCGACTGCGTGAGCACAGCAAAGGGAAAAGTCAACCAAAAGTCAAAGTATTAATCCGTTGTGAATTATTTGTTTCAATGGTGATAAAAGTCGTTTCATTTTACCTAGAAGAAAGCTAATAAAACAACTTTTAAAATATCTGTAATCTCTTGTTCAGCTCCTACTTGTGTATGTTCAGGTACTGGTATGTTTATACTTTTTTGGGGTTTTTTGTCTGTTCACAATGCCAGAGCCATTAGGAAGCATCCGAACATTCAGCTGATATCAAAATGGTGAACTTTGACTGTCATCAGATGGTTAAAGGTGGGAAAGCAGAAAAGCTACACAGTGTGCTTAAACCTCAAGTCCAGAAATTCTTAGAGCGTGGATTTTTTTATTTTGATGCAAAGGAAGTGATAAGGTTTGTGTGCATAACTTCTGTACGTTTCCTCAGATTGAATTGCGGTCCTGGGATGTATTTCAGCCCTCAGCAAGAAGATAAGAGAGAGAATGTTGCCTCTGTAACTGTGGTTTTAGTGTATCCTGGGAGATGCTTAACAGCTGAAATATGAGTCACCTATTTCACTCTGGTAAGGTCTTGTCTCATCTGTGCAAGCTCTACAAATCTCTAAGGAAGGTCTCTGTGAGACAGTCAAGGGCCAAGAAATAATTTCAGGCCTTTGACCTCAGGATTTAGTGATAATGGTTGATAATCCTTTTTCTAGGGGGCAGCCACATGGAATTAATGAGTGTTTTTCCATCTTCCTGTAGAACATGCTGAGGATTTCCCTCAGTGGTGGAATGCACCATTCTCTGTGAGCTGTGAATGTTTGTGTTGGGGGCAGTGTTTTTGACTGCGCTGGGTCCCGAATGGGAGAGATTCCTTTCTCTCAAAGCAGAGATGCATGTTTCCTGCTCTGCTCTGTACTTATTCCTGATCCCTGGAGCAAAGGCTGTGCTTATCTCGGTAGGAGAAGAGAAACAGGGATAGAAGCAGGCGACATTCCTTCTCTTCTGCCTTCCCCACCCTTCCTCCTTTTAACTAATGCAGAGCAAAGTGCTGAATGAGGTTCTCCCTGAGAAAGAGTTGCTGAGTAATGAGGGAATGAGCTCCAAAAAGCTTTAAAAGTGGTTTTTAAAATGTTTTTTATTGGGGAATTCAAATAATGCCATCACAAACCAAATACAACAGACTGGAAGCAAGACAAGATTGTGGCTTGTGGCAGCTCAAAGACTTGTGCTAATGACAGATACAGTAACAATGCTTGTGAGTTCATGGACCGTCTTCTTTGGGAAATATCAGGCTTTTTGCTTTGTATTTCGAGTCAAATGCAGAGATAGTAATACCAAAAAAAATCTTGAAGAAAGTTCTTCAGAACTGCTTGGTTAAATCTCCAAGTAAAGGTGCTGCAACCATACTGACTTTGGTGGACAAGGAGTGTAGTGGGAATGACAGAAGTAAGGGATAAGTGTGTGTCCTTGGGAGAGGCATTAGCATTTTGTACTCCTAGCTGAGCAAGCAGCACGTGGATGTTGCTTAACATGATCCTTCGGAGAGCTTTCTAGCAGGAGTTACTGGGCTTCTCCCAAAGGAAGTGGAGCAGTTCTGAGTGCCTGAGGGCCTCAAACATCCCTTGAGCTGAGGGAGAGAGGCTGGTTTTTAAGTTTTATGAGCAAAATGGGGTGTTGGAATTGGCTTTAGTTACATCACAATTTCTTGTTACTTTTACTTAAATAAAATTCAAGAACTGTCTCAGTACTTTTAATTTTTTTTTTCTGTAACTAGGAGTTATTTCTCTCTGAGGTTCTTTGTTCTTTGGAAGTGTGTTAGTTGAACTGTTTGAAAAGAAACCTTAATCTTGCATATCACTTTCAGCAAGCAAGCAAGGAGGATTGGGAGAAGCTGAAGCAGAAGGACTGATGTTATTTGCAGAAAATGCCTGAGCTGTGCTCAGCGCTTGAAGCTCAACCTCCGTTGCTGCCACATTTACAAATGCCCTGGTGGGGCAGGGAGGTCCTACTGCCAATGCCCTGATTTACTGCCCTGGCTCAGATCTCCCTGTCCCCATTGAGGAGATGTGTTGAACAGGTTATTTCAGTTCTTTTCTGTCTGCTGTTGTCCCTGGCACAGGTCCCAGAGCGGCACTGTCAGGACCAACTGCTTGGACTGTCTGGATAGGACCAACAGTGTGCAGGCCTTCTTGGGCTTGGAGGTGGGAACCCCATGGAGCTCCTGCTGGGCACTGGCCTGGGAAAGTAGTGCCACCTTCCTGGGAAGGGCAGGTGAACTTCTCCCAGGTGGGTTCTAGTGGGAGCTGGCCTTGTTCTGACTGACAGAGGGAAGGCCTTCAGCACGTCTGAAAATGAAACACTACAGGTGTTGTGAGGTCAAAGCTAGGAAAATCATTAGCCTTCTGTTTGCTGAATTTATTGTGGTTAATTGCTCCTCTCAAGAGGAATTCCCATGAGAACTTCCAAGGCCTTGCTCATAGAACAGACATTTCTAATTGTGGAATATGAAGTGCTTGGCTGCTGCATTAGCACAAGTTTTCTGTGGCAGAAGAGTATCTTTGTACACTCTTGATGTGTAGAGTACTTACATGTCAAACTTAGCTTTGTAGCTCTGTTTTTTCCTTTCATGCCCTTTTAAGAACCAGGTGTGCCAGAGGTTTCAGCTATGAAAATTATGAATTCAGCTAAAGTATGAGAGCTAAAAGCACAAAACTTAATAAGAAGGGAAATGGTTAATCCTGAAGAACTGCTTACTTAATGTTAAAATTCTGTTAAATGAGATACAGAAATTCTTACTTTATATAACACAGTAGATACTTCAAATAACAGGTACTGAACTCTAGATGGCCCCCTAAAATTACAAGAGCAAGCACGCAATTTCTTCTTGTGTATTTCTTCTTAGTTTTGTTTTGCAAGTTTCCTTTTGTGTCTTTTGTTGATTCCTGCCCAACAACCTTCAGAATTTTGCCTTTGCCATTTTGTGTCTATTATTTGTGGTTCCTTCTTGCTGTCAGGAACCCTAAGGTTTTAAAGATTTTTTAAAAGCTCTTGAAAATAGCTTTTGTGTTTAGTTTTAGCTACCTGGTTGTTTTTCCTCTATTACTACCTATCTTCAAAGGAAAATGAAGTGTTGGTGCTGAAGTGCATGTGTGATGCAGTCTTTCAAGCATGATCTGGGGAGTGTTTGCTCAGAATGGTTCATATAAACCCCAGGTTTGTGGGGTTTTATGCATATATGCTGAAAAACAGGATGTGCCTTTTAAGAAGTCTATTTAAACTGGGGTTATTTTGTTTGGTTGGTTTTGGTTTGGTTTGTTTGGGTTTTTGCTGATGCTGTCTTCACCTGTTACTGATGCTAATAAAACAGCAGGAGGTATTAGGATTAGCTGAGCAGCCTCAGTTAGTTGAATGAATTTGCACTTTATGTTATCCATGCATCTGGAGGTAAGGCAGCCACTGCTGCCTGATCACTTAATCTGTAATCATTCTCTGTGTGTGTGTGGAATGTGTCCCTTGGAGTAACAGGAGTTGTCCCAGACCTCTGTCTTGTTTGTGTTTGGTGTGGCATTTTGCCTTCTCAGGAACCCTTCAGAGATGTCTCCTCTGGAGAGGAAAAGCTGAATAATTGTTTTGTGGGCCTTTCAGCTGACAGCTTTGGATTGCATATGCTGAGTTCCAAGTACTCATTGTTCAGTGGAAGAAGTTTACTTCCATAGCAGTTTACTCTTCCTTTTTCAGGAAAAGGGAGTTCATTGTCCTCAGCCACCTTTGTCTTATGCAGGTAACAAATATTTGTGAGGGAGGAAAGGAATGTACAGAACATGTTGCTTAGAAATTGTTTGGAGTAAATCAAATTGTAAAATGTTAGACTGCCGAAGTCACGTCACTGGGATGTGAATTCAGAAAGCCAAGGCCAAGGTGCTGATTGGAGTTCCTCAGGTTGGAGCAAGTGTGTTAATTCCAAGTACAGTTTATAATCCTGCCTAGGAAAATGGTTAGGGACAAGGCAATACAGAGGGCAGAAATAAAAATAGTCCCAGGTTAAGAGGTAGGAATTAAATGACAGTTGCCTGCCAGTTGCAAATGAATGTTCCTTGATGATTCACTTTCATGCAGATGTTATCGTTTAACTCTGTTGGTGTATCAGAGGATGAACTTGATCAAAGTTTTTGAAACTTTTTTTTTTTTTCTAGTAGCACAATGCTATCAGGATCACTCTCTTCTTTGTCATATAATTTCTCTGAAAAGGTCAGCATGACCCTGTCTTCTGGGCAGAATTAATAAAATTATAAATATGTTCATCTGGTTTTAAAATCAAAATCCTGTTTGACAGAAAAAGCATGACCTTAACAATCACCCTGTTGGGATCTAGAAGTGGAGGCTTGTGTAAGTATGAATAATATGGACATTAACTTGGAAAAATCCACATTTAGAAAACGTCTTTCAAGCTACGGACAGCTTTTGCGTTTGTTTTCATAATTTTTGCCTAATATTCTGCAGTAAATACAGAATGCCTGCGAATTTTTTGGTGGCAAAATGTAGGACTGAGTCAGGAATGTAAGTCAGTGCAGTTCTGCTGGCTGCAAGCCACTTTGTTTATAAAGTCAAGGAACAGATTTCTGCTTTTAAATGATCAATATATGTTTTTTTTTTTAAAATGCAAGGGTGTTAAATAGCACATCTTTTGCAACCTGCTTCGGAGAGTGCTTACCTTATTTAGGTATTACCCTTTAATATTACCACAAAAAAGCAGTGAGAAACTGGAAATTGTCCCTTGGTCTTTTTACGTCCACAAACAAGCCTTTCTCCTCAAAAGTATTTTGAAAATAAATATGCTATTTCATATACTCCAGTGTTTCCTGTTGGACATTTGCTATGTTGACACAGCAGTGTTCTTTTCAGTGTAGAGAATAATAAGAGAATTGTGTAGCTTCAAGCAAAAGCAAAATACTCATTGACTTTGTTGGGCACCCTAAGGTCCTTGCTTAATAATCACATTTTTCAGAGGAAGAAGTATTCACATTTTATAATAGTTTCATCACAGGTTAAATACAGGTCAGTTTAGAAATGTGATTTACCACAGCATACATTCACAGAAATATTTTTGAAATAGTTTGTGTTAGAAAATTAGTTGTATAGCCAGACAATACTGCTGATAAATTAAGTGCATTGATAGTATTTCTGAACATTTGAAAAGTAGAAAAAAACCTATATAAATCCGATGATAGCTTATTGTTGACTGTATGGATTGGTAGTTTACAGTTCCATGTGTATCTCTGGTGAAAAAAAGCTATTGAAAGGTAACAGAAGATCAATATCATAATAAAAATATATTATTAAAATGACAATATAATTTATTCAGTGATGAAAATTTTGTTACTGTCTTATATGAGCACTAGGTGTTGGGAGAAAACCCAGTAGATTTTATCACTTTGTAAATGCCTCGGTTTGAAAAAGAGAATTAAGCTCCCAAGGCAATGAATTTATCAGATTCCATCGTGAATTAGGAGAGAGGCTACACACTTAATTTTGGTTTTTTACTGAAAGTTAATGTTGCTTATTAAATTTCCTTAGTGAACCAAATGAGTCCCTGAAACAAACATAGCCCAAAAAAGTATAGAGTGACTTGTATCAAGAATAATTTACTACATTTTAACTCAAACATCCTGAGTCATCAGATAAAACTCTGCTGGCATTCTTGTAATGCAGATCCCTTTTAGAATAAATATATATGTCAACATGTGGGATGTGAGTATTTCAGATTTTAGGAACAGTTTTGTTCTCTTCCAATTGCCTTAGCCACTTTTGTGAAAGAACTTTTTACCTTTTCTTAGGCTCTTGGCAGGTTTCTTCTGTTCTTTTCCCCAGTACAAGAGACATCGTATTCAGAATCATATTCCTGCTAGGACAGAGCCCTTTAGCTCCCATCATTTCTGTTTATGTTTGCAGAGGAATGTGTATGCTAGGGCATGGTAGAAATTATTTGCAAACCCCAACTGACTTGAGTGCTGCTTGTACCATTTTTTGTTTGTTTGTTTCCAAAGTTTAGTGTGAATGTTTGTTGTTTTTTTTTTTGGTCTTAGTTAATCGCTCATGAGCTTTCTGATTAACACTTTCTATAACCATTGAATGCCTTGTCCAGTTTAACTTTTCTTGCCCTTAGTGTGGGTATTCAGGGTATAAAAACAGCCTCTGGGGTATCTTTCTGTTCTCCAGACTGTGTGCTCAATATCAGCTTGGGGTTTTTTTTCTTTTTTTTTTCTGCCCTGTATTAATTTCTCCTTTCTCTAGTTCACCTACTTTTCATGTGATTGTTTTCTCTTTATTAAAGAGCTATATATAAATTCTATTAACATTTTATTGCCCAGTGCTTTTCTTCTTTGCCTTCTTTTCCTATGCCTAATGTAAGCTCTGAACCTAAATAATATTAGGAATAATTTTAATTTTTCACATCCCCCTGAAATTATGCACATCACAGTGTGGAGGACCCTTTAACCATTCCTACTGTTTGATTACATTCACTGAGGCTTTTACTTTTGTTTTGGTAGTGTTTTGATTATTTCTTACCTCCTCTCCCTGACTCAGCCTTTCCACTAATTGTGCTGGTTTGTGCTTCTCTGAAACCTGTAGCCATGAGATACAAAAATCTGTAGAGTTATTGTTTGCCCTGTATTTAATACAGTGTGCCTCTTAACAATCAATTATGTTGATTGCCATTGCTGTTATTTCATACAGGGAGTCAGTCTGTTAACCTGTAGCAAATCTATTATTAATTGGTTTCTTAGTTCAGTAAGAAAACTTTGATTCAGTCTGATTAAACAAAAATGGAAGGTTTGGAAGAGTATCTCTGAAGAATAGAGCCACAGTGATAATCAAGAAGGACTTTTCCATATTCACAACCATCTTAGCTGTTTGCTACTGCGTAGCATCGCTTCCTTGAGGTCTGAGCAGTGCTGGCTGGTTGTTGAGATAGTGGTTAATGGAGAAAAAAGGAGTTCAGTGCAAGGTCAGGGGCTCCTGTAAGAAGGGAATGAGCTCATGTGTATCTATGGATTCACAAAATGCCTTTCCATATGTCTGTATTTCTTTAATCTTTTCAGCATCGGTGGCAGAAGCAAGGCAGATAAGGACTTTGAGATTTGCAGGCAGCCCGAGTGCTGGTCCAGGATCCTTGAGGTTATCTTTCCCTTTTCCATGACAAAGGTGTTGAATCAGGATAACCAAGGACTGAGAGTGGTGACCCGTATTGAACAGTCCATCACTTGGCAAGGGTGAGCCTCAGCCCCGTTGCTGACTCCCAAGGACTGTGTCTGCAGAAGCAGCAGGGACAGTTCCAAGCTGCTCTCCTGGCAGAAGGAAGGAGGCAAAGGAGTGTGGGGATCCTTGTGCCCTGGTGGATGAACCACACTCGTGCTGAGAATTAGGGTGCTTTACTCTGCTTTGTCTTCTACCTGGAAGTTTTTTCTTGCTGGCGGGTTCACAGTGTGAACGTGTCCCTGTCTTTCACTTTTTAGCCTACAACACTGCCAGCATCTGAAATTTTCAAGGGGAAGTGGTGGGTAATCAGGCTTCTCTGATTCCATTTGTCACAGTTTAGGGGTGGCCTCAGGAAGAAAACATTTTTCCTACTCTCCAAGTATTTAGCTCTTGTCTTCTTTGTTTTCCACAAGTTTCATTCTCTTGAAATACACTCCTGCTGACTTGCAGGAGTCACCTATGGATGTTATTGCAAATGTACACGTATATGTATGATCACAGTTTCTGTCTCTGAAACTTATTTAAAGCATTTTAAGCCTTCTTTGCTGACCCTGTTGCTTATAGGAGTTGCCACTGTATTCTCAGGAGGTTTCTGGCACTAAGTGAAGAAAATGTTTGACTTTTGTACACGGTGAGAGGGAACCTCAGCCCACGAGTAAGGTGTTTTCCTCCTTGGCAATGTGTATCCCGTTAGGTTGAGGCTTCCTTTATTTATGGTGAAAAAGCACAAAAGAAATGTGCCTCAGGATTGTAACAATGGTATTTTGCTGCACATCTTGTGGAGCTTTTGACTAATGCCTAGAGGAGATAGTAGAGTGGGTATATTTCCTTAGGAGTTCTCTGTGCCTTTTGTCTTTCACTGTGTGTGACCACCTCCTGTCAAGGGCAAACAAACTTGGCTGTCTTCCTGGCTCACAGCTGCTTTTATTCCTGTTTTCTTTGAAAGAGAGATGAGCAGCTGGAACACTGAGCTTGGACGTTGCTGCTCTGCTGGAGAGAGGGGACTGAGGTGTGGGGGGAGTCAGGAGCTCTCCAGGCAGTGTGGGGCTGCAGCTCTTAGTCATTCCAAGCCATCTGTCAGGTGCAGCCTGGAGCAAGGGTGGGTGAGGGTGACCATCAATACCCCATGGCTTGCCAGTGAGGTACTGCTGATACGGAGGTAGAAGGGAGGGAGGGAGGGGTCAGTTTTGGTAATGGGGTGGTGATAAGGGCACTGGATCCCTTCTGCCTTGCCACCAGAAGTGACTTTTCATTTTCTTGTCATACCACAGGCTCAGAGCAATCATTTCCTGTCCAGTTAAGACTAAGCCTCTTTTGTGGAAATTGATGCTGTTCTGTACTTCACTAGAAAACTGGTATTTTTTCTTTCCTTTGGGTTGCATTTTACTTGTGTGTGAATTCAGCTGTGTAATTGTGTTGAAGCGTGCAGCCAGTCTGGCCACCTCTGTTTTCTTTTGATTCCTTGGGTAGTAGCAACTGGTTACTGCAGAATCCTATTCCAGGTGGCACTGATTTATGTACTTCAAGTAACATATTTGTGCTGAGATGCAGCACAGCAGGATAGCAGCCATGAGTTTCTAGAAGGGTTTGGGGGCAAGAGGCTGCAGGGCCAGGAGGGCAGGAGTCATTTCGGCACGAGAAGGCTCTCTTGCTTCTATTGGACATAGGTAAGTGCAATGGGAGTGTTCTGTGGCTGCAACATTAGCCTTTAATGTAAAAGCTTTATGTAGAAAGTGGGGGAAACGAAAGAGATTTAAGGAGTGTATAAGTGGCTAACCTAAGTAGATGCAATAAAAGGTTGAACAGGGAATGATAATGGGTATTACTGAGTGATATATCCTTAGACAAAATATTTGTTTTATTTTATGCTTGAGCACTTGGGCTTTTTTTTGGGAATGGTTTTGTATTTAAACACTGCCTGATATGTGGTGTGTGTGACTTTGTTGCTCAGTTTTGCTTCGAAAGTCTGAAGACTTACGTGGATTTCACTATTAAACTCGACGTTTTACAAAGAATTCCACAGTACTCTGACAATGGAAGCTGGTAGAGATAGCAAAATATTGTCCAAAGAAAATGGCTTTATAAGCATATTCACACCACCACTGTAATTTTTATGTCTACATCCTTGTCTGCCTACAGCCACAGTGAAGCAGTGAACAGTGTTTATTTGTAAGCAGTGTTTAATATGTTCAAGAGTGAAACATCATGGCCAAAGATGAGGCAGGTGTGCAATTTCTTTAGGTCTTGTCTCCAGCTTATCTTTTTCAGTTTGAAACATCAGGCATTTTTCAAACAGATGTTTCAGAGAGAGGTTGTGAGGCCCAGAATGGCACCTAGCGTGTAAAATAAATGTTCACAGTCTGTGGCAACTAATTTGATGGATATTTTGATTCCAGTGATAAGGTATTATGCAAACTTTGAGAGGGGAAAATAAGAGATTTTATGGGATATGGAAGACACAGGAAAAGCTGATGCCACAGAAATTTATGCTAGTTCTCTAGGTCTTTAATTCTGTAGAAATACAACCAAAACAAACTCAAGAGTCTTACTTGGTGAGTGAATATTCATTGGATGCAGATTCATTGGATGAAGATTTATTCTGGATTAAAAGAAAATGGTTCAGATCAGTTTTGATTACAACTGCACTTCATATTATTAGAATATGATGGATGCATTTGTATGAGGAGACAGTTCACAGTTACATTTAGTTCTCTCCTCTCAGCAATTTATAACCTAAGCATTAGTCACCTACCCAATCTTCAGTCCTTTCAGGATATATAAATAAATATAGTGTAATACACAAGCAGTAAAATTTATGATCATTGATTGATGTCACTTGGGTCTCTTTCCTGTGATGCTGAATAGAGGGTAAAGAAAACAATTTCTTAAAACCTGCACAATCTTGATTCTTTCTGTAGATATGTAGCACCAGTAGGCTAAATCCTACCGCCTTTACTCAAACTTGTTACTTAAAAATTATGATTAAATGAAAAAAGTGACATTTGTTCACCTCTAGAATGAAACTAGCTCTTGTGTAGAAAACCTGTCCAAAGCATTTTGAGTCCCAAGAGTCAGACAGAAGTGTTATTTCTTGGGCTGGTGAGTCCCTTGGGCATTTTGTGTCTGCTATGACACAGGTAGTGGGCTCATCCACGAATGGTATTTTTAAATGCCCCGTGTTCTGAGGGCTACGTAGCTCAGCTTCCTCAGTGCTGGACTGACAATCAATCACAGGCTGCTTAAATTTTAGCAAAATTCCCCTAGTCCCAAAGGGACTCCTTAATGAATGACTGATTTATCTTGAAAAAAAAGTGGTCTGCCTCTTTTGAGAGTGTAAATCATAATAAGCACTTTCTGGGTTTAATGCTATTTTATCCTATTGAGTTGCACTTCATTTAAAATTGATTCCAACTATTTAAATTCACATGTGTAATGCTTTATTTATTACAATGCAAATTCTTTTGATATATCCCAGTATATTAATCCCTTTTGAAAAGCAAAATAATAAATGTCTCTAGCTGTTCTGCAGCACATCTCAAGTTACCTGTTCTGTAATTATTTATATTAAGGATGTTGTAAAAGAGCCTGTAAGACACTTTCATTGAGTCTAATGCAGGATCAAAAAGAGTCTTTTAAGGTGGAGATGAAAGCCATTATAGTACAGGCAGATCTAGGATTTCTTGTTTGAATAATTAAACCTATTTTATATTTTTAAACACATTTCTAGGAAATAGTGACTTTATGATCGCTACTTAAGCCAGCCCTATTGTTTGGATTAAAATGCATTTGATTTTGTTCTTTTTATCCAGATGTTTTAGCATTCAAGGAGACAATTTCTTGCACAATGAACAGCAGTTTTAACTATTGTTTTATCATTGCTGTCTCGTTCTTTAGTGAGCTTTTGATGACATGACTTTTAGCACTCATGGCATGTATGATTCATAGTTTGAGACTTTGTTAACATTTTGATTTTAAAGTATGTTTTAGTTAGAGAAATAATTCTTAACTGAATCTAATAAAGGATAAATGGTTTTCATTGCAATTGTAGCTGGAAACTGATTTGTCTAAAGTTTTCAGGAAAACCAGAAAATCCAGATTTTTGTTCCTGAACTGAAACTTAGTTTAAATGGTGGATTTCAGGTCTGAGTTTGAGTCTGGTTCTGGGGCCCTACACAGCTCCACAGAAATAGTATGTTTTTCAGTGTGGGTTTTTTTCTGAGTGTGGAAAAATAGAGATAACAGTAGGATGATTGAAATAGTTGTTGTCACATCCCATAGAAAGATTCTGTTTCATGTGATTTCAGTCTTTATTCTGCGTAGAACAAGGAGATGTGTCGTTCCTAACCACAGCTTTTTGCTCATTGCTTTGCAAAAGCAATGCAGAACTGTCCCTTTCCTATGTGATAACAAACTTAGACAACAAAATTACTTAACCTTGTAACTTGGAACAAAAAGTCTACCATACCTGTGAAACTATATTTGTAAATGAGCTTGTTGACTCAAAGCCAGCTCTAGAGAGTGAAGATGGCAGCTACTGAAGATGTAGTGCATTACAGGAAAAGGATTTTATTCAGAGTATCAATATATTACCTTTCAAATAGTGAAAGCCATTCCGTAAAATCCAGACTTTCTAATAACTAATCCCACTGAAAGTAAATGGAAGATTTGTCAGCCTAGTGTTTAAAACTCTCATCAAGAGACTTATTTACTTGAAAAATAGCTAATCTGTTTAATAGAAATTGAAGCTCTAAATTCCAAATTTACTATTCTGTAAAATACATTTTATGTTTCATGAATATTGTGTGCTTTCTTAGTTTTAACCTAAGCTTTTACTATTGAAATCAATTTCTTTCCTCTACTCTATTCATCATGAGAAAATACAAATTCTGTCTTTTATGGAGCTGTCATAGTTCCCAAGAAATATTAGCCCCTAGGGCCCACTACTCCATTTAAAACATTCTTCATGTTCCTACAATCTTTTTTTATGACAATCTTTTTGCTTGTTTGATGAATTTTACTCTTCCCCTTCTCTTTTGGTGAAATTCAATATTATATCCTTATTCTTCTGGTTTTTTGTTTGTTTTTTCTTTTTTAACACAATAGAACATACCAAAAAGCAGAGGTTTATTATTTTTAGTTTCTTAAAGGGAATATAGTCATGTTTATCACATTGTATTCTTAATTTTCCTCTTTTGTATTTTTTGTTTGCTTGCATGTTCTCTGAAAGGTGTAGGGAAGCCAGATGAGGTGAAAAAGAACCCAAGCTATGTAAGGCTCGATTCTCAAGTAACATTTACATGCCTGAAAAAGCTGGGAAATAGATACTGGGATTTAAAAAAATGTGCAGAAGCACTTATTTTTTTTCTTATGTATTCTGAAAATTCTAGTCATGCTGTTTGCAGAGCTGACGAAGTAATGCTTAGATGTGTATTAGTAATTAATTAATTATTAAGTAATTTTTTTAATTTTATTTTTTTTTCCCTTTACGGTCCACTCTTTTCCTGGCTCGTTTGCTCAGGGCTGTGCTTGTATCCAGGTTTACTGTGGCTAGATCCTTCTTTTCTGAGAGGCCCAAGTGCAGCAACAGCAGGAGGAAGAGAGCGGAGCTGTGCTGTCCAGGGTCTGTGGGGGGGAACTGAAGGAAGTTTCTCAAGATGCTCCGGCTGATGAATTAACTAAGGTAGCTCAGAATAAAAGTTGGCTTGGAGTCTGAGGTGTTGGTGGTGTCGGTTTTTTTACTGTATGTTTTTCTCTTTGATTTTGGTTTGAATGGTTCGTGCCAAATGCAGATGAGTTTCCCATCGCCTAATTCTAGTTATCTTAAAGTTAAGGGCTCATTTTCAGCTAATTGTCTAGACCCTCACTATCACCAGTGAAGAAATAGAGGCACTTCAGGAGTGATGAATCCCATCCTAAAATAGGTGTCTAAGCTGGGATTAATTGGAAGTAGCTGTCTTCCTCCACCAAATAGCAGGAGAGCACTGACAACTGGTTAGACAAAGAGGAGCTAAAGGTGGGTGAGATGGTCCCCCTCTTCTTTCTTTCTCAGTGATTTCACTGATTTAGGATGAGTTACATTTTTCAGTATTTGTGGAATAGTTTGACTGTGTGAAATAGACGGTGGTATCAAATCCACCAGATTCAAGACTGCATAAGGCAGAAATGAATGTACCCAGTTGCCCTGGTCCTGTGCATGGGCAGCCTGTGCTTTGTTGGGGTTTGTCACATGGTAGCTGAAAAAACAAAAGCTGGTGCATAAAGCATTGTTCCTATTCCAGGTTGGGATCAGCCTAGAGATCAGCAGCCACCCACAGGGAAGGCTGCTTGGTTACTGCTCTGTACAAACTATGTCACAATGACACTTCAAAGCTGTCCTCTTGCTTTCTCATCTGTTTTCTGAAACATAAATATTCTAAGTGAATAACAAATTAAGCATACAGTGTGTGCAGTGTTACTCAAAAATAACTGGAATTGGAAAGCATTTCAAGCTGGCAGAAATATTAGACAAGTTTAATGCCATATAAATGGTTTTCTCAATAAAATTCAGAATTAATATCCATTAGAACATTAATGAAGGTTGAAACTTTCCTCAATAAAGAGAGTAATCAGTAACATTTTTACAGTAGGAATCCTGGGCTGTAATTTTTATTCTCATGCATTTTTTGTGAAATGCAGTGAATATGCCATTTAACATTAAATTTAGCAATAATGTTTCTATTTTGAGGTATATTTTGTAACAGAACAAAACAACTAAAGGCAGCTATTAAACTTTCATTTGCCTCTCCAGAACAAAGGTTCTGCTTAATGTCTTTTGTAATTGGACAATAATGTTTTTTCAGATGACAGTGAACCCTTCACGGAGGAAGTGTGGACAAAACAGCCATTTCTGTGATATATGAGGTCACCTCTATGAAAATTTGCTTAAACTTTAAAGGAATTTAAAGGTTTTTCAGCCTGCAGTGATTCTGGGTTGAGATAGGAGAAAGTAACACTGTCAGATTCTCATTAAGGCCTGCCCACCTCTGAAATGCTTTCCCTGGATTTTGGTAGCAATGTCAGTATGCCAATGGAAAAAATTACTGAGTTTCTGTGAAGCGTTTTGGTTCTTGAACTACCCGTTGTTTTTTTCTCTTCTCTTTGTTACTCTAGTTCAAGGAAAGGAGCACCTAAGAGGTGGAATTTCTGCTAGATTTTTATCAGAGCTTTCTCTGCTTCATACTTAAAAACACTTAGACGCATTATGCTCACATTTTACTGATACAATCTTAATGTAAGAACTGCAAATCTTTAAAATGCTCAGCAGGCACAGAAATCTTTGCTGCAAGACCACATCTCTTGCTTGCTGTATGTGATAGTGGAAACAGATCAGTCAGTTAACTGCATAGTTGTATTATTATGGTACACAATGCAGCATCTTTTCTCTAGTTGTTCCTTCAGCAGTACAAAACAAGATGCTGTAGATGTTTCATAACCAGACGATTCTTCCATTTTACTTTCATTAGGACATAACTTTTGCTAGCATTCTGATATTTATTCTTCTTTAATTAACCAAATTGTGACTATAAAGACATATACATCATGGGTTACTTTTTTCATCCTTTTAATAATAATAATAATAATAATAATAATAATAATAACAATCTTGTTGCAATTACTTTTCCATTTATTATCATGATAGATTTTTACAAAGGAATTTAACAAGCAGATATCTGGAGTTCTTAATGGAGTTGAAAGAATAGCCTATGCATGTCATTGTACATGCATAGTGGAATGACGAACATAAATCACATACCCCTCCACACACAGAAAACAAGGCACTGGTAAGACTGTACAAGTAATAAATGACCAAGAGGTTGTTGATACATTAAAAACTGAGCTTCTAGTGTCAGCAGCCGTCTCAACACCCTAAAGCTGTGCATGGTTTTGGGGCTCTCTGCTTGCTGGCCCCGCTGTGTCCCTCTTTCCATACGTGTTGGAGCCCACGTTTGTGGGTGAGTAAACAGCCCCGATGCTGCTGCTGGAGCGCACCAGGAAATCGGCCAAGCGCTGTGTCACACACGTGGCCGTGTTGCATTTCCTCTTCTCCAGCTGGTGGCTGCCAAGGTGAAACCAAGAGAGCCAGTATTAAGTCAAGAGATGAGCAATCGAGTGTGCCTCTTCTCATCATCATTTGAGCTCTGCTAATGTGGGAGCTCTTTTAACATGTGCATAAATACAGGAACATTAGAATCTTCCCACCACCTACTTTGTGCCTGAAAAAAATCCTTGTGCTGGGTGCTATTATCCATTTTAATGATGGGGTTATTCAAATGCAGAGACCTGAACAGTCATGTGTCATTTTTATTGATATCCTGCACAGCAGTTTATGACATCCAGAAAACCTATAATGATAGTATAGGTAAGACACTAAGTGAAAGCAATGACTAAATGTTTAACTTTGAGCTGAACTTCTAAATCTATTTAGAGCTCTTGCTGATATCATGAGGATTACTAACCTAATGATGATCAGTAACATTTATTTAGTTCTCGTGCTTCTACAGAATTATATCCTGCTCTCACTGAAGTGAGTGGCAATATCCCAGTCTGTACCAAGTGGATTAAATCCAAATAAAGGCTATTTCTCCCATCTGCACCACATATCATGAGAAGTAGAAGGCTTTGCCAACTTCTGCCAACTTCAGAACCACTTAGGATTGTCTTTAGCTCTGTCTCTCTCCCACTTAGATCTGACTAAACAGAGGTTTCATCTACTGAAAAACTGCCACATCTCTTTTGAAACACCAGCAACTTGAAAGTTTTGATGTGATGAGAGAAAATCCTTTGCTGAATGATACTTTAGAGAGTGTCCAAGGAAGAATCCATATCTAGAAATAATTTATGATCTGAACTAACAGACCATTTACAGAACTCCATGTAAGAGTTATGTAGCATGATGAAGGTTTTTTAATTGCAATGGTTAGCTTCAGAGAGCTTAGGTTTTTAGATTTGTTTCTTAGACTGCTCTGTTCTTACTTCAGACAGAAATGCTTGCTTGCTGAGATTGCCTGCTGAGTTATTGCTTATTATTTTGGATTTCTTCATGCTGATACGGCATGAGTTAGACACCAGTTTGTGGCTGAAATTTACTGTGAAGAGCAATAATATCCCAGTTTCAAACTCTGAGCAGTTACCAATATGTTCTTTTGCTTACTGATTATTAAATCTGTCATTTAAAATGTCATATAACTTTTTGAAGATATTTGTATTGATCTAAGAATACAAGTGGAATAATACAAATGTCTGTATTATACTAGTTCTTCATTAGTAGATAGGTAGCAGTGTTTAAGTAATTATTATTTAAAGTCTGTAATTGCATTAAAAGAAAATTGTTGGATAGGGCTTTATATAACTTCTCGTTGACTTTCATGGGTATTTCTACTGGTTTTAATCAAGTCCTTAACACAGGAGGTTCAAAGAGCAACTGGTTCTCACAGAGATCCTGCTTTGTTTGTGGAGGAAGAATTTTCTTTTCCATTAAAGCTACAGAATCAGGCCCTGACACCCCAAGCTCAAAATTCCAGCCCTTAACAGGAAGCTGTTGGGTGTCTGTTTCATGTCTAGCCTGGCTGAACCCACCACCCCCTTTAGCTGTGTGGTCTGTGGCCTTTAAGTGAATATCTGCTGCCAGGAGACAGTTCACCCAGTGAGACATGGTTCTAGCCCCCAGAAAAGCAGATAAGGCACACCACACTCATAAAGGTGATACCTTGTGTTTGAGTGTTACAGTCATTTGGGGAGGGGTGTGGTATTTTTTTTAAACCAATAGCTGTCAAAATATCTCTGTTAGAAAAATACTTTTGAGGGTACAAAAATTGCCATATAATATTATATTTTTAATATGTATTTAAAGAAAGAGGAGCAGGTAGCTGTATTATACATATGTATTTACCGTATTCATCTACCACAGAGCTGTCATTAAAAGAAATCCACTCAAAAGTCTGACAAAACTACATGAACTTGCAGGTCTCTTCAAACCTTGATGGTTCTGTGAACAGTAGAGTAGTTCAGTGCTGTTTATCTTTTAGTACAAATTGCAAATAAATCTTGAAATGTTTTTATTCATTAAAAAGTTGCTTGAATTTGTAAATAAGATTATATTTCAGATACTTTAAATTCTCTCAGAACCAATTTCTTCTTTTCCTTCTTCCTGTGATTTAATTCATATTTAATTATGTGATTTAAAAATCGCTTATTTACTGAAAGCATCTATACTCTAAAATAATTCCATTCTAGTAGAGCCATAGTAATATGATTAAAAAGGGTATGTTTTCTCTTTTTTCCCCCCTCCAGGCTTGGAAATTTGACCAACTTTTAAAAAAGGAAGGCACTTGGAAAATACACCTTTCTTCTCAAGGTAATGTAGTATTTGCAGCCTTTGTAATTTATGAAAGTGTTACAATTGTAAAGTGATCAAATGATTTGCAACTTTTCCCCTGGATTTCACTTTCCACCCTGAATGCTTTAATCTTTATATTACAGGAAAGCTGATCTTAATGCATAGAGGAAAGCTCTGTTTAGTAGAAGGATATTTTAATCCTTTTTTTTTTTTTTTTGAGAAAAAACAGTAGTAGCTAAGTCTGTCAAGTAGCAGGATATCACTGGAGCGAAGTTTGCTTCACGATTCAATCTGATATGGCTGGAAGAAACAAGGAAAATCGATACCTTTTTGTCTCTGCTGCTGGTTGTTCTGGCATTTCCTCACCAAGTCCTGAGAGTGTATTCTGTGACATTACAGGCAACATCCATCCTTGTCTCTTGGAAGTACCATCAGATAGATCATCGTTCACTGACAGTAATCTTTGAACAACAGTAAAATAGTGAGCTTGAATAACTCCATTTTAATATTATTTGAGACATGAAAGCAAAAGCAACTCATGCAATAATCTGAACACCATTTTTCCCTAAAAAAAAGAAATAAAATTGATGATTTGTTACCTCTCGATAGGTGTAGCTTCCAAACAGCTCAGAGTGACAGAAAGTGCAATGAAGAAAACTGACAGCTTTAGGTTGCACATCTTTCCTTCCCAACTTTCTGAAAAGAACAGTGATTCAAAACTGAAAGCTAACCCAAATACTCTTTTAGCACATCCCATCACTAATGCCCATTCTGTCCTAAATCAAGAGCAGCTAGTCTTTGTCACAGGCTAGAGTGAGAAAAATGATCCCTTCAAGTTTAGTGACACAATTTAGTTTCAAAAATATAGCTCTCAGCTATATTGTATTAGTTTCAATCCTATCCCTTATCTCTGGTTTGCATTTCCTGACAATTCTCAGTTTCAAATTCTGGTACCCAGTGCAGTTTATTTTAAAGTTGTCTTAGTCTTTTCCTGAAAAATGCTCTAAAGCACATCTGTTGCACTGCAGGTAAAGTAAGGAAAAAGGGAAATTATTTACCTTTTTGTGGTCACAGATCTAACTGGAGAAGCCAGCAAGCCCCCTTGGTTAGCAAGAAGTGTGCATGCAACAATTCCACGCTTGCATCTAGCTCTGGAGTATCCTTTCGCCTCTTCCTTTCTGGCAAGTCATACGGCTCTTATATATCCTTGACACCTTTCTCAGCTCTGACATCAGGCAGCACAGAGGGACTGTCGTTAATTCCAATCCCTGTAGACAGAAAGTGCCCCAGAGAGCAGCAGTGGCAGGTGGGTCATTATTGCACTAGTGCATCAGTAAATATTCACCTGGTGCATGCAGAATGCCCTCATGAAGGTACTGCAATAGCATATTGCACATCAGAAATGTACCCTCGATTTTGCAGCTCTGATAAGCTGCTGAGGTAATATTCCCTGTGGGTGTTTTCGAGGGCTAAATAAGGTAACAAAAGTTACAAAGAAAGCCAGAGCAAATGAAGCACCAGGCCACTGGTAATTGAAATACAAGAAAATCTATCTCAGAAAATATGGAAAAGTTAAAGTTGTGGAGGTTTGCTGTAGAATATAGATAGAAAGAAAAGGTGTCTGAAGGGATAAAAGCCGTATGATGAATAAAGAAAGACTGCAAGTTATTTAAATTGACAGATAGAGTTCTCATTCAGGGTAACACAGTAGAAATCGTGTACATTTTTCAGTCAAGTCTGAATGTGAATGAAAATTCTGTCAGTATGAATGTAAAATATCCTATTTTGCTAACACAGGTATACTTGTCATGAGTGAGAATGGAGTCAATTAATACTTTTCAGAAGGCAAAAACTAGGATTAAAAAGCGAGGAAATACCAGAATAAAATTACCTGTGCCAATTTATTTCTCTGGTATGCACTGAGTATGCATTTCAGGGAAAAATGTACAGACTAAATCCAGTGTTAATGAAATACCTAATTGCAGATTTCCAAGGCTACATATTAGAACCATTTACCTCTGATTTCAGTGGAAATTAGGCAAATCACTTTTTAATTTTTTTTCTCTCCCCTTCTGGCTCCTTAGTTGCTGCGAGGTACCCTGTTGCCTTTGGAAAACAGGTCTTTTAATTATTGATAAAGATCAAGGTTCTGGCACAAAAGCTGAGCAAAAGTTCTGTTTGATGAGAAGTTACCATGTGCATTTTTTCTGTCCCCAAGAACACAAATTAGTTCAGAACTGCTTCAGTGCCAAGTCCCCTGCTTAACTGGAAACCCCCTTCTTTGTTGGTTTAGTCTGTAGTACCAGATTTTCATTGCAATGGCTCAAGTTCCAGTGTTGGCTCGCTTCAGGCATCTGTGCTACTTGAGGTGAATACTGAAGGGATATTTAGCTGGGATAGTAGCTTCTTAACTTGATTATAACAGTCTACAAAAAAGACTCTGGAATGTGACAGAATTTTTTGTTGGTTGTTGTAGATGTTGCTTTGGGGGGGGTTTATGCCTTGTGGTTTTTTGTTTGTTTATTTAGATGGATGCTACTGCTGGATATTTTGGTCTCTGTTTTTGATATGATCATATACTTCTTTTCACCAGGTTCCTGTAATTCCTCTCTGGATGGACAGTCCCAGTGTAAGAGAAGTAAGTACAGTGTTTTATCTTCAGCATGACAGTAGGTTCTGTGCAACATCTGAAACAAGTTTATCTCTCCAAATCTCTCACTGTAGAATTTGACTAGGATGAAATAACATTCTGGTGTCACTTTCACTGTGGCAGTTTCGCTTCTCTGAAATGATGGCATGATTAAACCCATTTTACAGAGATAGTATTGTGCTGAAAAACAATTATACTGATATTCTGTCTCAGGATTGCCATCAGCCAGTCTTCACTGCTTGGATATTGAACTTGAAAATGCCTTAGTGTGCTTTTTCCTGGGTAGATCCGTGTGCCACTGGCACTCAGCAGTGGTCCTTATGCTCAGCCCCTGTGAGAGATGTTGTTTCAAATCCTGAAAAGCAATGGATGGATCAGTTTGTGTTTAAGATTTTAAAAGATTGAACCTAATACTCGAAATCTCCTCTTTATTAAGGCGTCTAAGTATGTGGTTTCTGCAACAAACTTGAATCAAGCTATGGGTTGAGAGAAATAAAATGAAATGCCAATCTTCAAATAAATATTGATCCCAAATTCTAATTGCTGCTGTACTGCAAGCAGGCTGGGGAGGGAGCCACTAGTGCTTTGAGAGAAGAAGAGAAAGGCTGCTTGTTGAGTGCACTGTAGAAATGAAAGTAGGCTCATGATGTCCCAGGAGCATTGCCAGCCTCCTGGGCTGCACAGCATCTTGGCAGAGTCAGCAAGAAGTCTATCCAGCAATTAGTCACATGTAAAGGTAACAAAATAAGGTTATTGCAGCTCCTGTTGCAAGTTCTCTTAAGCAGGGGTAGTGTTTTCCTATATAAACAGGAATGGAATATTAAATTGTGGAATCTCTTTGACAGCAGAACAATTCATGACTCAAATTTCAAGATGCTGGCCCTAAATACTTTGCAGTTAGTGCCATTCAATGAGTGGTTGGAAAGCTGTTTTTACCATTAACAAAGTTCCTTAACCTTGATCTTAGAAAAAACCCTTATTCCTGTGCATTACAACTATTATCAGCCTAAGGGAAAAAAAAAAAATCAAGTGTTCTTATTAAAGAAATCTGAGATCAATTCTATTCTGACTAGTTACATGGTAATTTTAGATATTTATACTGGTGTTTAAGTTTTTAGGCAAAGACTTGTCTAAAGAACTATGCCTATACGAGGGTTAGGTGAGCTGAGGTTTAAAAGCAATCCAAAAGACACATTTCCCTAATTCCTTGGTTCCTTCTGGAAACTACCCACACAATGTTTGGAATTCCAGAGATGCTGCCCATGCTGTGCTCTGGGATGTACTGGCAGCAGAGGAACCGGGAACCGGCCTTGTCTCAAGCATCTGCTGCTTTCATGTGCTGGGGAGTGGGATTTGTATCACTAAATGTGGGATGAATATAGAGACCATTCCAGTGCCTGTTTCCTAGTGCACAAGTCTAAAACAGCTTACGTGATCTGTGTCTGTTTCTTCTTTTTGCCTCCAAAAGCAGCCTTGGGCAACTTGCTCAGGTGCACATGTTCACACTGTGGGTGTCTAAATGCAAATGAACTAAATTCCATCAGGGTGCTTCAACTCTCTTATGTACCTGAGATTAAAGATTGTCTCCTTCTTTCTCACATTTACCTTTTTCTTAGGCCATTTCTGGCACCTGCTGGGCAGCTGGTTCCCACTTCTAATGGCTACTTTTCAACATCTGAGCTCTACATTTGCTTAATAACGTTAATAAGACACATTAAGACTCTTGGTAATGGATGTGTCTATCCCATTTGTGAGTGTCAAAGCCACATTACCTGGTGCAGGCACTTCCCCAGCTGCTGTACAGCTGTGTGAGGCAGATGTCTCCAGTAAATTACGCTGTTGCTCAGTTACCAGGAACTGGAAGTGTGTGACTAACTCATGGATTAGTTGTCCTGTTGTATCAAAATACCAAAAGGGAAGGTTTAGTCATTAACTTGCAATGGGCTTATTTCATTTATTTTTTTTAATAAACCAGCGGTCGGAACAGCAGTAGAATTAGTAAGTGTCAGTGTAAATATTACCAGTAATGACACAGAATGGTGCACGTGTTACAGCTTGTAGCACAATGTTTAATGCCATTGTTTCCTGTTAACAGCAATTTTAGTAGTCTTTCATTCCTTTGAAATTAAGCTGCAAACCAAAAGTAGAGCATAAAAAGGAGGTTTCATTGATAGTATCAGCATCACTGAAAAAGTCCAAGTACAAATGGCCGAATCTGAAGTTAGAAGAGTCAGTCAGGTTTATATATCCTAAAATATCTAGAATTGATATTCATGAGCCTGGCTATCAGAACACTATTGTAGCAACTACAAACTCTGTGGAACATCAGAGGGAGCATTAAATCACTCTGCACAATTATGATTAGGAACCTTGATTGTTCCCTACATTTTTACATTTGGATGGGCAAAGTCTGAAAGTTTTGGCCATAATGCTCTCTTCCAGTATTTGTTGCTTGGTGCTATGTTATTGAATACTACAGTGTTTGCACTTTGTGGTGTGTGTGGAGTTTTAATTTTTTACTGTTAGCACTTAAGCTGTGTGTAACAGCTTTGTTCAAATAGTGCTTTATTCAAGTATGCTTTTGCTAGCACAACTTCATTTGTTACCCATGTGGCATGTGGGCCATTTCAGTGCTGATAAAAATACAAAGAGCTGTTTTTGTTGATCCCAAAACTGATGTTAAACTTGAGGAAGAAATATGTAAGAAGCAGCTGAGAGGTAAGGTGTGGAAAGTTATTCATTTCTCACCCACTGGAAAAAAAAAGATGATTCAGAAATAAACAGTGTCTGTCCATGGAATTGATGAGCAAATGACAAGAAGTAATTTGGGTAGTCAACAGTATTTTAAACCAACTTTTATGATGTATTTTGTTACTCAGCTCATGCCACTGATAGAACAATGATGTATCCTGAAAGGACTATTGCTAATGACTGCTCTGAGAATGAGCTCAGCAGTTTGTGCTAAATCAGTGCTTACAGCTGGGAACCCCTCAAGCAGGAGAAATAAACTCGGTGTTTAGATCAGAAAAGTCAGAACTGAAAGTGAGGTGGTTGCTGAGCTGTAGTTCCTTGTGCCATTCTTACTTACAGTTGATAGAATTTTAATTGTGTCCAACAATTTTCCTTTGAATACAACAGGAGGTTTAACTTCTTTGATTTGCTTTTCCCCTGTCTCTCCTGCAACCTGTTTCTAGAAGTTAAATGCAATACCAGGATTCCTTTTTGGTTACCTATGTCACTCCCAAGGGCTCTAAACAGTGCTAATGATAAATATGAATATGAAATAGAAATACTGTTCTTTTGTGGTAAACTGTGGGAAAACAGGTTGGAAGGGTAGTCGAGAAGGCAATCTCTCCTGATGAACTCCAGCTGTACTGATTACTGAGGATTACTGATTACTGATAAATATCTGTGCCTGCCCAATGAGGTGGGGTGTTATTGAAGAGTGAGCTAGGTGGCTGTAGTTGTAGTTTGTGTGGGAGCTTGAGGCTAAGAGTCTACTGGAGTTTGGGCTGGAGGCTGCTGGCTGTGCTGTGAGGAGGAAGGGACATGTGGCTGTGCAAGGGACAGACAAGGTAAGAAGATGCTGTGTGAGGGACAGGTTGGGTAATGGATAGGTTGGGGTTAGCCAGTCATGCAGAGAGGAGAGAAGGAGCCAGAGCTGTGTGGAGCTGCCTGTCAGGTAAGGAGTCAGCATTGCCTGAGGGAAGTCCATTACAAGAAGATATGTAATAAAGGATTGGTGGTGATTCCAGGCCAGACTGTCTTGGCATAATTGTAACAATAAACTAAGTCATCCATTGCTTTCTACTATGCTAATTCTCTTTGGTCTTTTCCTACAGCAATTAATGTATAGGAAGGTGTTCAGGTTTCAGAGGTATTGCTGGAATGTCACCTGCCACTACTACAATAGAGTAGGGAGTTCTCTAGCATGTGGTGTATTCGTGTGTACTTCAAAGCAAAACAAAAGGCCTTGCTAAAAGCAAGTGCAAGGTGACTAAATGGCATTACAGAATCACAGAATGGCCTGAGTTGGAAGAGATGTTAAACATCACCCTGTTCCAACCCCCTGCCATGGCAGGGACACATTTCACTATCCCAGGTTGCTCACAGCCCCATCCAGCCTGGCCCTGGACACTTGCAGGGATCCAGGGGCAGCCACAGCTGCTCTGGGCACCCTGTACCAGGGCCTGCCCACCCTCACCTCCCACCTAAACCTAGTCTCTGTCAGTTGGAAGCTATTCCCCTAGATCTTGTCATTTCATACTTTAGTAAACTCTCTCTCCATCTTTTTTTTTAGACTCTCTTCAGGTTTTGGAAGGCCTCAGTTAAGCCACCCCTAAGCTATTGAATGACAGAATGAAGTCTGCCTAAATTGCTCCTGTTACGGAAAAGAGCGGAATTACATGTTTGTGTGAAAGTGCTGTTTCTGATTTACTAAGTGTAACTGTGTGAAGTCCCCACATCTGTAATAGATGCAGTGAGACCAGGAACTGCTCCCTATGCTCCCCAGACTTATTCCACTGCAGGTGAATCACTGGCAAATGCAAGGCATATGAAATCAGCCACCTCTTAGAGAAAGTGCTGTTTTCAAAAGAATTCTGCACAGATTCATGCCACCTTTCATACATGTTGCAGTGCATAAGCTTTAAGTAAGTTCTCTTTTAAACTATCCCAGTTTTAAAAAATATATTTTTTTTCTTTGTGTCTGCCAACTGCTGCAAGAGGATGACAATCTGGCTTTGTCTTGAAACACACTGAGTCCTTTAGATGATGCTGTCTTGACAGCTCTGCTATTAATAGTGGCGTTTTCCCTGCTGTTTAAAAAGAAGACGTGTGCTGAACTGAGGATCCGTTACGTTCATAATAATTTTTCACTAAGGGTAGATGCATTCTATGAGGTTACGTAGGAGAATTTACGTTGACAATACCATGAAACATTAATTGACTTTATGGTATGTCATCATGCACAGCTGCAAAATAAGATAGCCCTCCTTCAAAAAGAGGTGTAGTAGGGCTGAATTTACAGTATACTTGGATCATTGTATGTGAGTTCAAGAGCTGATCTTTTCATTCTGCTTGGAGATGAGAAAAGACTTTGAGAAGCACATGGAACATGAAATTTTCTTTCTACTATAAGCAGTCATTAAAAATTTATTAGAAGTTCATCATATCCATCTGAAAACATATAGTGGATTTTTGGTTGTGTCTTTTAAACCAAATATTGCTGTTTCCTTCTGTTTAGCAACAAATGAATTTTTGGCTGAGCTCATCCTTGATAACACAATTCAGGAATGGTGTGAAAAAGTCAGAACTTAAATGTGAGCTCTCACAAATATTTCAGGAGCTGCAGGTGATGTGGCTAGTCAAAAAGGTGGGGTTTTTTTGCAATAAATTGTTATTGAGCCAAACACCCAGTGGAAAATTGAAAGCACAGCTTTAGTGCAAGGTGGGGAAATGAGACTCTAGAACCTTTCAGTCATTAACTTAGTGAAATAATTTCATATTAACGCACGTTGTACCAATTAATGATGAAATTGCAATGGCAAAATTTGAAAAGTCACCTTATGGAAGCATTTGATTCAGAAAAGAGCCTTGTGCAGAGCAGCAGAGATGCACAGACTTCAGGACAAGTTTTTTTTTAAATCTATAGGTATTGAATGTCTCCTGTATGTTTAGAATGGGTATCTTGTGTTCTGCTTTTGATTTTGTAATGTTTTCTGTTACATAAATTACTGTCTTCATAGGTAATCTTTTTTGTTATTGTTATTTTTCTTGATTTGCAGGATTCCTACGCATTTCCACTCTGGCTAGTGACCATGATTGTAGTGACTGTAGGCTTGGTTTTGTTAGTTTTCAGGGAGCTTCCCTGGGCTGCAAATGGCTCTTTTCATTTTAGAGAGCTATCACATTCCCACATGCTTATTGGAGTTGTGTTCATGCTTAGTGGCGTTGTGTTTAAAAATGAGCAGTGTTGACCATGTCACATATAATTTCATGTCGACAGAACATTTCATACCACTTAGTGTAAATGAGGGGCTAACACATTCTTAAACTATTTTTTAGGATAAGCAGGCGTTATCTTTGTGGTGTTATGGATCACTGCTTTAAGTCATGTGTCATCCTGCTGCCTTTTATAATACTCATAAGAAATTGTACAAGTTAAAAAATCCACTGTTGAAATAGCAGTAGAAGTTATCACCTCAGAGGTGAGGTATTTTTTATTAGAGACTCTTAAAGCTACACTGTTATTTGGAGTCAGTATTTTAATTTTCACTACAGAGGATGTAGAGAGCCTAAAGAGGATGTGTATTTCACACAACTTTAACCTTTCTGAGAAAGTCTCTGTTTCAGGGGATCTTAGGAAATTTTCCTATGTTTTAAAAATGAGATGTTTGTAGCTAGATGGCTGTGCTTATAGGTGCATGCCTAGCTATGTGCCCGATTTCTGAAAGATACTGGGTCTTCTGCTCAGATGTTTCACTCTTTTTAGGACTGAGCTAAGTAAAATGTACCTGGAAAGGCCAGGAATATCACCTTTAACCACCTAGCCTGATGGTGTCTCTGCACACAAAGCATATTATCACACATCAAAAACCTTGTTGACTTGATGGATAGTCAAAGTGAAATTCTGTCAGACTACAGAAAGCACTGATTGATGAATCACAGGTAATGTAATTCTTCAGAAGAAAAGACTCCAGAGAGACTTTGAAGCTTTGAACTGCCAGTCAACCTGCAGTACATGTGTTCCTTGAACTTTTCTCAAAGTATGTTCCTGAGACCATATGCCTTGTTACTGGAAAGCTGATGACCTGATCACACAACAAATCCTTTTGTAGTTTAACTAGGAAGTACTGCCCAAAAGTATATACAGTGATTTCATGACTATAAGGTGCACCCTTTTGACTAAAATTTTCCCCCCAAATCTGGAAGTGCGCCTTATAGTCCGGTGCGCCTTATATAATGAACAAAGTTGCGAAATTTGCCAACCCGGAAGTGTGAGCTGCAATGGGGGGGCGGTGCCACGGGAGAGATGAGTCGCGAGGTGGGGGCGGGAGCCGCTGCACGGAGAAGGAGGGAGCTGTCGCCGGCCCCGGCCACCGCGTGGGGAGGGAGGAAACCAGCGCCACTCTCTCCCCACATGGCACACACGGGGCCAGCGTGGTGTCGCTCCGCTTTCTCCCTGCGCAACTCATACGGGGAGAGGATGGCGCCGCTCTCTCCCCGTACAAGCTGTGCGGGGAGGGAGGGAGCAGGTGGCCACAGGAGCCACGAGTTGTGGCCACCCTGAGCCAACCCAGACCCCAGGCAGCCCCGAGCTGCCCCAGACTGCCCTGAGCTGCGCCTCACCGGCTGGTGCCACAGGCAGACGGGAGTGCCGAGGCTCATGGCACGGGGAGGGCGCCTGGGGCTGCGTTTAAAGGCTACGCCAATCTGTGAAAAATGTTTGCAAATTGAGCACCTGCCAGTAAACTCCACGATTGTGGGATTCCGTTACTATTTCGTTACTTTGTTGCGCGCAGCGCAGCTCCTCACTACAAAAAAAAAAAGTGCACCTTATAGTCCCGTGGCCTTATATAATGTACAAAGTTGCAAAATTTGCCGGCTCTCGGAGGTGCACTTTATAGTCCAGTGTGCCTTATGGTCTGAAATTACTGTAATTGGGTTTTCAGCATTCTGGAAAGCTCTTTTGATGATTGAAACATTTATGTTTTCTAACACTTAAAACCACTAGTTTGTACAACAGAATGTCTTCCAGACTTGCAGCAGATTTTATGAAGAATAAAGAATTTCATGTCTTCATAAATGTTGCTGCAAGGCTAGAAGGCATGCCAAAACAAAAGCAAAGCCCCCAAATCCATACAAGTGGAAATCAATGTGCTAAATTGCTTTCTTAAAGGAGAAACTGTTATGGCAGTATGGTTTAAATAGATAAGTAGTTATGAAACCAGACAGGAATAGTGTTTTATACCTGTGCAGTATTATGTCCAAGGTATGGGTCTGAATGCTTTCTAGCCAAGTCTGTTTCTTATTCTTGTGCTACATAAGAAAAAATTGATCAGTCGCGAGTTGAAAGGGATGACTAGAGTTGATGGCAGAGTTGAAGACAGATCTGAATTTTTATTTAGGCTGTAGCTGGCATGAACTCTATTGAGGTGAAAGGGAAGGACATCTTACTGGATTGTCAAAGTAAATATGAGTTCAGATTAAAAATGAGCAGAAAGTTTTGTGCCTCTCTGTGTTTCTGCACATACAGGGTAAAAATCATCCTACTTTTTTTATTAAATGCAGATGGATGGTTTTCTACCTGGGTTGAGTAGATCAAGTTCTTACCTCTGAGTCTCTTCACTAGTCACTACAAAGAGACCTTGTGGCTCCTCTTGATTACCTTAGTTTGGTATAAACATTGCCTATATTAATGCATTTTTGATTAATGGAGAATCAGTTAAATTATTATATCTTTGTTTGGTTTCCTCCTTTCTTCTGAGAAAATAGGTTCCCAAAATATCTTGAGCAGGTTTTTTTTTGTTTATGCTGATGATGGAACCCCTACAAGCAGGTTAAAGGTGAGAAAATGTGAAAGAACCTTTGTCATGAGGTTGCTATGCTCAGTTATGCTGGTCTGTTCAAAGGCTGAAGTTTGCAGTAAAGGTTTTGGAGTATGTACTCAGGTCAGGACACAACCCTGAAAAGCAAATTCTGTGTTGTCCTTGTAAGAGATTCTCCCTGTTGACCTCCATTTGGCTGGGAGGTACACGGCTATTGAGCTATTGCACTGCTGGAGAAGCAGATCTCAACAGATACCTCTGAGAAATAAAATGGTTTTAAACATTGCCCTGAGTCCACCTGTGAACTGATGGTGAACCTTCTGTGTCATGGTATCCTGATCTGATTTGCTGTGCCATGTCGTATGGGATAAGCAACCCATGGATGATGTAGTTTTGTGGAGAAGGACTTCACATTCCCAGCTTTTCATGCATTAGAAGTGGTTGCTTACAGCTGAAGTGCTGTTAAAGAGCTACTTGGTCTTCAGTGGTTTCAAAATCATGTGTCGTGTTTAGAGGGCACAAATATCTTCTGTGCATTTGGTAGTAAATTATCATGGCATATGATTTAGACTAGGACCAATAACTACTCTGCACTTTTCATTGAGAACTTTGATTTCTGTAAAAACACTTTTTATCCGTTTGAATTTTCTGTGAGTTTGCACATGCAGCTATAAGTGGGTCCTGACCTTAGGCTAGGAGATGCTAGCTGACAGGATTTTTGTTCCTTGGCCAAGATGAGTATATCTAAAATGGCATAAAGAGAGATAAACAGAATAGGTGTCAGCTGACCTGATCTTTATCTGTCTAAAGATTAGTTATCCAGACTAAGCTAAGCTCTCAAGACTTCTAAATCAAAGGGAAGAAAGAAGAACCTCCAGAGAGCTTCTGCCTCCCACTTATTTTAGACAGCTGTTTTAAAATGGGATAAATTACTCTCTGGAAATATCTGACTCAAATGCCTACTGTGAGACTCTGGATAAGTATCTTCAACACAACTCCTTTCTAAGAATAGGTTATACCTGATTCTGTACAAATACTTGATGTTCCTGAGGTATATTCCTTATAATGAAGCATTTGAATGATTAGAGCTACCCCTTTACCAGAAATCCCATGGAGAAGAAGGAATTCTGTATGCTAATATGTCATAGACTCTCTGTAATGCTTTATTACCCACGAATTCATCACAAACAAGAACAATGGTAAATTCCTTATCTATTGAATTTTACATAAATTTACTGAATATGAAACTGCATTTAGGAGCATGTGATAATGTCACATATCTACTCCTCTCTTCTTGAAGAGGTATTTAATTTGTATCTGTTACCAATTATAAATCACTTAAACTGCTCCTTAAAATAACTCCTGGGTTAATTTTTCTGCCATGGAGATAAATATTTAAAGGAAATTTTTAAGTGCCTACTACAATGTCGTGTTTATTTGACTGGAAATATTTAGTTTCTTTCTTTTTAAATTCCTTTGTTTGGTCTGAATCTTGAACTTTACTTGCCCTGAGGTGAAATCATTGTTGAACAGAATAATGGTACAGAGATTGCAGAATTGCAGTCCTGTATGTGATGTCTCTATGTTGTTTGTTAAATGTCTGTGAAGTTTATTTAATTGTTGTTTAATAATTTATTAAACTCCAGGACCATGGCTTTTATTCCCCCATTTTGCTTATTTCAGTGGGCAGTATCCTTGCAGCCTGGACCACAGTTTTTTGTCTTACTGTCTTGTCAGAGGATTTTTAAATTTCCTAATTGGAGCAGTGGCTAAGTGAAGAAAATAGAAAATGTAAGAAAACTGTTGAAATACCTTAGGGAGAAATAAGAATTTACCTCAGTTTTTTGATAGAGGATCAAAGGTGGGAATATGCTTACTGTTTCTTGCTCAGTTGCACAGGCCAAATCCCAGTATAGGCAGACATCAGGTGTGATTTGGAGACCATTAGAAACAGAAAACGGAAAGCAGTGCTATAGCTCTAATAAAATGTGTATTTTGTGAGGAAGTATTAGGCTTTTCACACATGAAAAGCATGTAAAGAGCTTTTTACTTGAGAGTTTTTCCCATGTGTGAGAGCTGAGGGGATACCATGTCAGCAATTGAGGCTTTTCTGAATCCCAGTCCTGCCCTCACCACAAGTTTTACACCTGGCATTTAGGATTTTAGTGTGCATTAGTAGTTTTTTCTGGGAGGGGGACAAACACAAGTGTCAACAAGGGATTCAAGGTCACAAATGAAACCTATCTCAGCACCAAGACATGAAGGTGTATCTATTGATTCTTAGGTGTCATGTCTAATGGACTTAATTGAAGTCAAATTATCCCTTCTTGTCATGTAAATAGAACTATTTAAGCTTGGTTAAATTGCTCTCTGATTTTGTAATATCCAGTAATCAGTAACATAATCTCATTCCCTTCCTCCCTTCTCACCATGTCACCCTTCCTAGAACTTCACCCAGCCTGTAGATTTACACACTTAGGTGAACTCCTAAAGTTCCTTTCTAACTTGTGGGTGCTCTCTGAATGTCTTCAGTGGACAGGAGTGTCGTCACTTCATGCTCAGAGATCTGACACAGATGTAGCCCTTGGCTTTTTTTTTTTTTTTAAATTTTATTTTTTCAGGGAAAAGGAAGAGGTGGACTTAGTTTTCCTTCCAAGCACTTAGTCCATGTCTGTCACATCTCAGCACTCTAAAATGCACTGCTGAAATAATTTGGCAAAAACACAAGCTTGGCCCCGTGCTTGGTTAATTTTCAACAATGTAGATTTAATGTTAAAGTTCAAGTGTGCTGTATCTGTGATTTTTTTGCAGAAACCTTTTCGAAACTGTAAGTACCTAATTGTTTTGCCATGAGAGTATTTTCCATTGTCTCAGTCTAATGTTAGTGTAATTGCATTTGAGTAACACTTTGAACTGTACTAGTAAAACAAGATTTCAAAAAGCTTTTTGCAACCAGAAAAATAAATTAGTTTAAAATTGACACTGTAATTACTTTCTGAATCGTTATGTTTCGTGATTTTTTTTAACCCTGTAAACAAAATAAAGATGTGGCAGTTTATCTGTATGACTAAGCTGAGCTAAATGGAAGATGAATTTTACATTGGTAGCAGAACATCCTCTTGGGACTTAAGCAAGACAACTTGGAAAACATTGCATCATCAACTTAATCCAGATATTTGGGTGCTTTTGTTCTTTTTATTAGCTAGAGTGAAATGTGATTTAAAACCATAAGATATATTTCTGGGTTTGTGTGGGACACAGGGGACCAAAATGATATCTCAGTGCCTACCTGCTGTTGTCAACTGCACCAAACAAGCCTGTTTTGGTCCACCCAGGAAGGATCTGCTTTGGTTTTAAGCCAGCCTTGCTCAGCACAGGTCTCTTGGGATGCTGTGTGTCCTGCAGCTGCTTTGAGCTGCCCACAGTATGAGAACCCCTTGTGCACTCTGCCAAGTGGGTGTCCTTGATCACTTCTCTGCCTTCCTGGTTGCCCGTGGAGATGACTGGAAGGGGCACTTGTGGTGTCATTGCCAACTTCCTAGCCTGCCATAAATAGGTCACCAACTCAGTGCACAAGTGCAGGGAGGAATTTTACTGCCCTCTTCCCTGGAATTTCAGTCAACATTGCAGGCCTATGAGTGGGATTCAGGTACAGGCGTTTACATGAGAGCTGGTAGGTCAGTTAGAATCTGAGGGCAGAATTTGCATAACTACTTTAATGTAAGTGTATTTTAATATAGCTATTTTTTGGCCTGTTTAATGAGCTAAAGAGGTTTGCAGACGAGTCTGAAGAGCCCAAGAGTGTAAACAAGGTACACAAGAGGAATGGACAATGGAGAGCACGTAGGTGGGAGAAGGGAGTGGGAACACACATGGACAATGGAGAGCACGTAGGTGGGAGAAGGGAGTGGGAACACACTTTGTTCATCTTTAGGCACAGAAATGGCAATTCAAATTCTAATCTGGACTTAGTGTGGTATGGATGCACCTGAGCTGTTATGCACCTGTGTCTTTCTGACAATTTAGGCTGTTAGTCTGCATTGGCTTCAGTAACATTTGATGAAGTATGACCACAAAATACTATAAGACTGGGGAAAGTAATTTCAGTAACAGAGCTGGAAATAATAATTCCATCTACTTTGTGATTCAATTAATAGTCTTAATCCTCAAGTAAAAAAATTATTGAATTAGTTTTTTTTCTTTCTGGATGATAATTTATGCTCTGAGAAAAGGTATAAATAATTAAAGGTGAACAATGCTATTTTGTTCTGTAATTGGATGAAGAGCAGTGTGATGTGTCTGATTCCCCAAGTCAAACGGTAACAGGTTGCTGTCTGCTATCTTCGAGCGCCAGAACAGACATCCTGCAATTAGCCAGATGATGCTCCCAGTGTGTGATGGTGAAATGCAGGGACTGGTGCAGTAAGGCAAAGAATCCCTTTACCAGCTCCTAAAAGAGAACAGGTATAGGGCACTGCTGTTAAGTTCTGGTATTGCTGGTGAGCTTCAGAGAAAAGCAGTATTTAGATAAGGTATAAATTATTCCTTGGGATATAAATCTTATTTCAAATTGCAAAAGGAAAAAAAAAACTGTATGAGCACGCTTTAGTCCTGTGATTGAACACAGTTTGTGGAAGTATCTGTGAGCAAAGCAGAAATAAGAACTCTGTATCTATCATAGCTAATTGTTGGAGTTTTGACCACCTACAGTTAATTGTAAAGTATTTCCAAGAATGCTGTACTAACACATTATGCTTTTAAAAACTGGAAGGGAGAAGCTACAGAAGGAGTTAATGCCTAGTGAATTTGCTAGGAATCAAGTTAGTTAGGAAACACATTTGAGAGGATTAACATTGTTGTAGAAATTAATGTTTGAAGAGAATTACCAGGAGGGTGCCGAGTTGAAGAATTTGAAACGCAGCTGAGTCCTATTGGTGGGCTTGTCAAGCTTGCTCCCCAGCCCTGAATGAAGTGGAAAACACAGAGCAGAGCAGGTGCTGCAGGATCACTTTTAAAGTGTGTCCAAGACAAAAAAAGAGGAAATTAATCTGTGTCCATCCTTCCTGTCAGGTAAGACTCTGACTTGGCCTGGTTTTCTTCACCTTACTCCATCAGGCTGCAGGGAACTGTATTGCGTAACTTTATTTAATGGAGTCTTTAGAATGAGACCTGTTTAATTCACTGTGCAAACCCTCAGATGTGTCTGGGCTTTTACAGGTAAGTATGTCCAAGTCCCTGGAATATATTCCTCTTTCTTTGAACACATTCTTGGAATATATGTGAAATGCTAAAAAAGCAGGCAGCTTGTCATTCTCAAATCATCAAGTTGAGATGGAGATGAGTAAAAGTAGGCAGGTGAATAAAGAGGAATGTTTTTGAACATCTTGGGAGGGAAAGGAGAATGGAGTCTGTTTTGTGTCCATTTAGAACTTGAGTTGGTCTGGTGGCTTTGGTTTTATTTTGTTTTTATCTAATTCTAATGTCAAGAGATTGTCTCTCTTCTAATCAAGTTACTTCATTTGGAATAAAATCCCTTGGCTTGTAGGCTTTGTTGCAATCCAGTTTGCAATTATTCAAAGAAAATGCTAAAATATCAAATCTCTTAGAAGGAATAAAATATTTTTCCAACATGGGACAAAAAACTTGTGTTCTTTTCTCTCATCTTTTTCAACACTGTAATGGGATGGCTGACAGACTCCAAAACAGACATCAGTATCAATTAAAAAAAGCAACATGAAGGAGCCTGAGAAGCCACGTGCAGAGGACAAAATCTGCTGCATTTCCAAGCTGAAGGTACAATATTTCAGCAGTTTTGCAAGAACACACAACTGTAATTAGTTGCTTTTACAGTATTTTGGTAGAAATTGCAGCCTAGAGTAAATTAATGGATAACCTGTTCTTTTGTATCCTTAATGCCCTAACTGAGGTCAAAGAAGTTGGTAAGCATCTGTGCTGGTTTTTGCTCTCCCTGAACTTTGCACTCTGGTGTGCTGGAGGTATTGATTGATTGCTGCTTTGAAGCTCCGCCACTGAATTTGTATAATCCCCCCCATCTCGCATGTTTACCCTTCCTTCTTAAAGCTGTGAAATGAGTCTTACTGTCTGGGATGTGGCAATAAAAATTGGCTATTGGTTTTGAATAGTAATTCAAGTTGTCAAGCAATGCTAGAAAGTCTTTTAACCTGAGTTTTTAAAATAGTAATTAAAAAACTAAATACACTTCTTTTGCTTTTTAGCTTTTGCAGCAGATGTGTTTAAAAGTAATGTTGATTTAATTTCCGAAATGTTTTTTAAAAAGAAGCCTGAAGTTATAAGTATTTCAATACAATTGCACTCGTTAATTTTAACTTTTTAACTGTCAGTTGCTACTAATTGTCTTGTATAAAGGATGTGTTATTTACTCCTTTTGGTTGAAATTGCTTGTTGTGGCCTCCTGACCTCTGCTGAGATGGGAGAACAGATCCTGGATTGAGTAATTCAGCCCAAGGAAATGATCTTGGTTCTGCAAGCAATTTGTCATTGAGATGAACAGAGGGTGTGGGAAGGTCCTGCAGGTGGCAACCTTGCAGCAGGCACACAGCTGCCTTGCCTGGGTAAATGGGACTTGGGGCTTATGAAGGGTCTTAGGCAATGAGAGAAGATGAAGAACAAAGTTTTTTTGGTTGTTGTTTGGGCGTTTGTTTGTTTTTTGGTTTCATTTTGTTTTTTGTTTTTTTGTTTAGTGAAGCCGTAACTCTAGAAAAATAATAGATGATGGGATTTTTGCACATCAGTGGAACAGAGCTGCTCATTTTTTAAACTGGAAGCACACCTTCACTGGAGGAAATAACCATTGAGCATTAATATGTACTTTTGAGTTGTTTATGCGTTCTTCTCTTCCTTAGGTATTTCTGCTGGCACTGTCACTTGCATTCCTTGGGAAAACTATGTCTGGTGCTTACATGAACAGCATGTACACCCAGATAGAGAAACAATTTAATATCCCAGCTTCTTTAGTGGGCATCATTAATGGAAGCTTTGAAATTGGTAATCTCTCACTTTAATTTTTCTGGTTCTTTGAAAATGTAATATGTGGTATGAGCATGTATTGGTGACTCTCATTTGTGCTCAGTTACTGTCTGTGACAATAGCGGCCAGCTCTGTCATTCTTTGGAGCTCATATGTAACCATTTCATGCCTTGGAAACAAATAGGAGCACTTGAATGGGTGCATCTAGGTTTAAAAACTGGTGCAGCTAATTTCTGCACTATCATAAGATATGGCAGGGCAACTAACAAAACAGAATTAGTTTATGAGATGTGTATTGAATCTTTCTGAAGAAAAGTGACCATGTAAACTTTGTTTGAATTTAAGATCCTATTTAGTATTTTACAATTCCTGTGTTTAAACTCTGTTGGAGTGGATTGTGAATCCTTACCTAAACTCAATAATATTTTAAGGTTTCATACTTGTACAACTGTACCTGCAAAGAAGGTTTCCTGTTCTACTTTTAGTGCCCCTTACATTGCCTGCCAGTAAACTTTGTTGTCCAGTGATAAATTTAAATGTAGTCTAGAAGAGTCATTGAAACCCCTGTTTCAATACAAGCCTGTTTACAAATTATGAAATTACATGAAAAAGGCATTATTTTCTTTCAGTGCATGGCACTTGTCACCCAGAGACATGATTTTGTTCTTCTGACAAAAAACCCACAAAATTAGTAGGTGTGCAATTATCAAATTGCTATTTTTACAGGACCTGATTCGTAACGTGAAGCTTGATTCTTTTCTTAGTTGCATAGTAATAAATGGAGACAATTAACTAGTTCTAAGTGGAGGAGAGGAAAATGAAGGATTTTAGTACATTTGTTTTTAAATGGTACTAGGTATAAAAGACCTTTGTTTTTTATTCTTAAGCGATTAATTAATATTTAATATTTAATTCCTTTTTTATTGTCCTCTTGTGTTTATTTTCACTATGAAAACCACTACGATATGCACTTCCATGTTTCCCTACACATTACAAAATAAGGTATCCTAGAGCAATAACTTCCTAAAACAGCTGTTATTCTGCAGTCCCTGAGCCTGATCTCTATGCAAAGTAGTGGGAAATTTCTTCTATATAAAGGTGCACTCAAAAATCTTACTGTGATCTGTTTTCCATTTTGCCCTTTATGCTCATATTCTTTTCATGTGATGTAACTCTTCCAAAAAAAGATCATACATAGCAGGGAGTTACTGCACTATGTAGGCAGTTCCCTGTCTAGTGATACTTTTTGCAAGACAAGAAAAGAAACAAGTTGGGCTTACGAAATAGACTCAAAGTTGTGTTGCACCTTGAAAGATGTTGGGATGCTTTGGTTTGTAAATTGTGATCCAGGTTCTCTTTGCAGGTAACTTGCTGCTGATAGCATTTGTGAGTTACTTCGGAGCAAAGCTTCACAGACCCAGAATAATTGCTTTGGGCTGCACTATTCTGTCCTTTGGATGTCTTTTGATATCACTTCCTCATTTTCTCTTTGGCAGGTAAGTGTTTTGCTGAACTCGCCACAACCTCTGCCATCCTTACTTGCATTAATCCATGCATCTTTCCACTGAGTGGTTTATTTATGGGGAGAGACCTTGCTGAGCACGGATGCAACATAATCATTGCAGAGCAGTTTGTTTGGTTTTGCTCCTGAGATGGCTTCAAAAGTCAGTCATCGCCTTCTGGGGAGAGTCAGCCCTCTGGTGGGCACCTTCCCTTGCATTTGCCTTCATCCTTTTGCTGCCCCTTGTGTGGGCTCTCCTGAGTGGTGTGGGCTGTGATGCTGTCACTTGACACTGCTAGCTCTTACCTGCTTGCACGGACAATTGAAGGTGATGTCCAAAGATCTGTCTGGAACCTGGATGGCAGATCATACTGCATGCTGTGTTGACAAACCTCTACTGATGGTACTGATTCCTCAACTTCTTTAAAATTACTTTTTTTACTTGCCTTAAAAAAAAAAAAAAAAAACCAATGTAAGCTTGTGTAGGTTTTAATCCACAAGGTGTTTTTTGATCTTTCTATCTTGTTGTGGAATGGCTCTGACAGCCTTGGCAGCACTCTCTGTTAACTTTTGGCAATGATTCCCTTCTTCCTACAGCTATGCACTCTTCTAATAGGTAGCTCCCTTACTCCAGGGTAGACAAATGAGATGATTCTCATTAATATCTTCTTGACCTGTACATGCTTTCCTTTGATTCCAACAGGTATCATATTGAAAGCAGCATTTCACAACAAGAGAATTTTTCAGTGGTACCTCTATGCCTTGTTAATCAAAACTTGTCCTCTTTGCCTACAGAGGAACCATCAACAGGTATGACTGTTCCTCTGTGTATTAAAATGTTTGTGTCTAGAGCATCTGAATAAATGGGTTTTTATTATTAACAATTGGTTTTGGTTTTGATCAGTACTCTCTGATGGCCTAGGAACTAGAGGTCAGGAAATTTCTTGGCCTTTGTTTCTTTGGCTCCTGAGTGAAAATATTTCTTTGATGCAGTTTTCACATTACCCAGGCTGTGCAATTAACATCCCTGACAGTTTTCTCTGGGATAGTATAACACCAGGTTTTCTGGCAAATGTTCCTCTTTTTGACTTGAAATCCTATGATCGCATGAGGAGGTGGGAAGCGTATTTCAGCAGTGGGTAAGAGGTATAAGGATGTTTTTTTATTGTATCACATAGGATATAAAAGAATGAGAAATAGATCTAGAACTAAAATATAAATCTCCCTTCTCTTTAGAGAAAACAGTTTAAACTAGGCTAAAACTTTCCTGTGAGAGTGAAACATGTACGTGCCCTAGGAGTGTGCGTGTAAAGGAACTACTGGGAAATCTAAGGGCTCAGAGGAAACCATGTTATGAAGACACACAAAATTATCACACTGAGGGTATGGGATCAGGCTCCTGGGTCTTGAGCTACCTCAAAGGGAAGCATTCAGTCTGAGCCATCCCTTTAGGATCCCTTGACAGCTGGGCAAAGGAGACCCCAGACCTCTAGCAGAGCATGTCCATTGCTGTATGGGGCAAGAGAATAGACCTGGGGATACCAGCACCATCAAGGCACCCCAGTACAGAGTTCATGCTATGTACTGCTATTACATCTTGGGTGAGCCTTCTGATTGCTGCAGAGTTAGGTGTTTGGTGGATGGTAAAAGTTAAGTGACCCAAACCCTGCAGTTCATAGTTAAACTTTGTGGTGGAGTTCCTTCAGGGTGTGCTGAAGCTGAATCACACTGCTGTAACACTGTCTGAATGCAGTGCCATCAAACCATAGCATTGTGCTGGAGTTTCCTCTGTCTGTCCATTTAGTGGTGGATGCAGCTTCCAAGCTTTCCAAGGCTACTTGTCAGATAAGATATCAATTCTTTCCATCTTTGCAAAAAGAATTTGTGAAATGTGCACACCTAGCAGCACTTGGAATTAACCTTTTACCTGAAGATTTCAGATACTGTATTTTCCCTTTTTATACATGCAAGAATAAAGGCACGGAAAGATAGATAATTTTCATTGAAATTATCTACAGCCACTCAATATGCACACTAGAACCCACAAATCATCAAGCCTGTGAATATCCTTGGGTAAGGTCAGTTTCCCTATTAGTCTATGGACAAGCAAGACTGCAATATTGATGTATATGAGTCCCTTTTCTGCATCAAGTGAAAACTGGACTGAATTTGGCCTCACCTGCATGTGGATTGCTTCACTTGTTTGCTGACAGCAATCTGACATTGAAACAAGATCTAGGTTTCATCTATGGCCAGTCACCCAGAAAGACAGCAGTTGCTGCTAACAAAGCTGGTTTTTATTTGTTAATGAGTTTGCACTGAGAATTCTCAGCATGGTCAGGTGGGAGAGAGCAGTGGAATCTGAAGCAGGTTATGGGATGAAGAAATCCCAGTTCAAGGAGAAAAAGGAAGTAAACTATTCTGACTAGTTCTTTTTTTTTTCCATTTTAATAGGACAGACCTACCCACCAAAGCTTAAGCCATTGGTCAGTTCTTTGTCTCTAGGTTTCATTAGTAGTTGGGACTAAAACATTCCTTCTGACTTTTTGTTTTGTCCACAGAATGTGAAAAGGAGCCTGGGTCCTTGCTGTGGATATTTGTGATGGTTGGAAACATAGTTCGAGGAGTGGGTGAAACACCCATCATGCCTTTAGGCATTTCCTACTTGGAGGACTTTGCCAAAGCAGGGAATTCACCTTTTTACCTGGGTAAATCTACCCTCTTGTGATAAGTCCCCTCCTCCAAACACACACACAAAAACAAAAGCGAGGAGTGTTATTGTGCCTTTCAGTCTAATAAGAGAGGACAGAAAACAGTAATTATTGCCTTATCTAAATAATATTGTAGAATTTGTAATTTAACCACAGAGAAACTTGTTGGAATTAGACCATTTTTAGGTGCATATGTTTTTCCAGTAGAGCTGTCCTAACCATATGTAACAATTCTAAGATAATTATGTCTGGCTTCTAATTTGTGTTCTTTTTCCTACTCTAGGATGTCTACATACAGCAACTGTAATTGGCCCCTTCCTTGGTTTATTGTTGGCATCATTCTGTGCGGAGCTGTTTGTTGACATCGGATCAGTAGGTGCAGGTAATAGGTGAACATAGAAAACATTATTTTTAGGTCTATAGTTCGTGTATTTTTTCAGAACTAAAATATATTTTCTTGCTAGTATTTGCTAATCCTACCTGAGTTTGTTGCTGTTTCTTTTAGAATGGAAGGTCTGCCTACAAAATTCATATATACATAAATCAATCTGCTTATAAATTATTAGATGAAAAAGTATGTCATCTGGCTTAACAGTGGAAAGGGCTAGAATTAATTTAATACAAACCACTGAAGTTTGCCAGAAAATTAGTAATATTAGAAAAGACTGGAGAATGTTCTCCTTCATTTTAAGGCACCTCATTTTAAGAATTGTTAAAATGCTTTTGTCGTATGACTAGGAGAGCGCAAAATGATAGCAAAGAATGTGATCAAGTGATCCAAGATGTCTGTTTTTGTGTTTTATTGTAGATGAGATAACTATAACAGCTACTGATGCCCGCTGGGTTGGAGCATGGTGGCTGGGCATTTTGATTTGTGCGCTGCTGAACTTTCTTGTGGGAATACCATTTTGGTTTCTGCCCAAGTCTCTTGTGAAGGAAGGTGAAACCAATGAACCTGAAGAGGCAAATGAGAAAAGTGTAGCACCATTGCAAGAAAATGATAAAAATGAAGCTAAACAGACCATGTATGAAATTGCTAAAGGTGAGTTACGTTATGTTTTATTTCCCTCTTACTTTAGTGTGAACTCTGTATACTTGTGTAATTAAAGATGGGCCCAAGATACGCAATGCCTATTCTGTTTTGCTGTCTCTGTAGTTCAAAGGCTTTGTGCAGGAATTCAGAATGGCTCCTTGCAGAGAGAGAGAGACTGATTTCATAGGTCAGGGATCTGGACTCCTTCCTTTTCCCCCCTGCATTTCAGGTGTATGTATGTCTTTTTTTCCCATGAGGTGGTTAAAATACTGAAATCTGGTGAGGAGTATTACAACTCAGTCAGCTGTGGATGAGTTGTAGATATTGGTTGCTGGTGCCCCACATTCACAATGCAGAAAAGCAGAAACCCAATGTAAAATTGTGCATAACTTAAGTCTCTTAAACATTTAATTACTGTTGAACAAAGATGTTTTCTATTCACTTTTATTCAAGCTACCACTGGCAGCTTTCACATCCATGTCTTTCAAATCTATGTATCTCTAGGAGGTTTTATTTTTCCTTCCTTATTTGAAGGAAACATCCTTCTTACATTTTCTGGTTGGAAATGCAAGTAAGTAAACTGTGCCAAAGGCTATGATCTTCAGAGTAGTCTCCTGATCCTGTCCTGCTCAGGGCCCTCTGACAGGACCTTCATTTTCAGAAAGTGCTGTATGGTAGCTCCCTCTCTCTGCTATTTCCAGCTGGGTCCTGTGAATTCACCATACCCTGAGTGAGTGCTTAGGTCTTGGCTGATACTGCAATTTTAGTTTGATAAACAGTGTCTTTGTTGTCACATAGTCTTAAATGAATCCATGAATAAAATGCTGTTCTAGAGAGGAAAGGTTCCCAGCTCAGCTGTGGGTCCTTAGTGCATATGTTTTCATGATCATTCTCTCCCTGCATTGATGTGAATGTTTACTATCCCTGAATATGCTGAATGTAGAACCTTTTCATTTCACAGGAGCTTGTGGTTGCAGGGGACTTCTGGAGGTCACTGGTCCAACCTCTGTTCAACCACTTAGAGCCTATGGACCAGGACATATTCAGACAACTTCTTAATCACCAGGGGTTGCAAGTCAAAACTTGATCTTCTTATAATTGAAAGTAACCTAAAACAGAAATAATAACCATTAAACTTTATTAAGAAGCTCTGATTAAAATTGTCACTGCATCTGTAAATAATGGAGCCTATTTACAGGGTTTCTAATACTTGACTAATTTTCGAAAGATTTGCATGCAGATCTTCTCATGAAGTACTTGCTTATCTCTGAAAGATATACCCCCATCCTAAGAGGCGCCCACTGTCACTGAGGCCCAGTTATTGTTTTGTAGATGCATATATTTAGCTGCAGAGTTTCTTTCAGCACACTGATTAACAGAGAACATTAGACAAAGGAGAATTTGGGTGCTTTTTTATGGTTGAAGTCCTGACTTAATGGGCATTAGGCAGAGAAAAGGCCTGTGTAAATGAGTTTCTCAGATGGTTCCTTGGCTGAAAACTGGCTGATGGAGATTTTGAGAGGATGGTGGGAATAACTGTGGTCACAGCTTTCTTCAGGCTTCTTCTGCCCCAGCAGCGAAAGCCAAAATCAATGTTCAAGTCTCCGGGAGCAGTTTGTCACATCTCTGTAGTGTGTTTGCACCCCTTTGTGGGCCAAGTGCAGGACAGGAGTTTTGATGAATGCTCTGGGGCATGAAATGAGAGAAAAGGGAGGAAAGATGTGGCAGTAGCTGTTGCTGCTGTGATTTATTACTTTTTATAAGCAATAGCTGCACAGGTATGTGTGTCTATATGAGGGTATCTTTGCGTAGAGAAGATGTGCCAGAGTACCCTGGGCTAAGCCTGGGTAATCTGAGCTGTGGTGTCTGGCAAAGCACAAGATGTAGTCTGATCCAGTTCAGGACCATTTCTGCTCCCCTCTCTCCCCCAGAGCCATGCTGAAAAAGCATTCTTTTAATGAAGCAGCACACTAACTCATGGCATTTTTTCATTCCAGATTTCATCCCCTTCCTCAAGGCTCTGTTTCACAACCCCGTGTATGTGTTATTTATATGCATAACTGTGTTACAGTTCAGTGCCTTTGATGGCATGATATCCTTCATGCCCAAATATCTGGAACAGCAGTTTGGAAAATCTGCATCAGATGCCATCTTCTTAATCGGTATGTTTGCCTTTTGGTTTGCTCTGTTCTATCAATTAGTGATGTCTCTATCCAAATTACCTATATTTTTCCATAGATATGTATGTTCATGTGTGTTAACGTATACATTCTGAGGGTAAATGCTTCTACTGGTGAGGGTTATCCCACTACAAAGCCATTTTTAAATGTGAATGCATTTTCTGCTAAATAGCTAATGGTTTTTTGTGCAGAATTTTGTAATCCAATTCTCATCTTCTGGATTGGCTCAGAAAATTCAGCTGATATCAAACTAAGCCATGTGGTGTTTGTGTAAAACCACTTCCAACGTGTCTTTCGGTCAGAATTTGCTTCATGAAAGTATCAATCAATGTAGAAGTGTGAGAGTAGATTCAGTAATTTCATCTCTAAACTGCATGTCTGTTCCTCCTTTTTGTGATGCTCAGAGTGTTTAAGATGTATATTAAGATGTGCACTAGCAGAAATATAAATTTGTTACATTTCTCAGTCAGCTGGAGAGGCTGGATTGAAACAATTGATTTGTTTTTTGAGTTGAACCTGAAGTGCAACTCTAGACTGCAATTTTCCAATTAATTATTTTAGTCCTACCCTGTAGCTTATTCCCCAAGTAGTTCTTACTTGCTGTTGACTTTGGCAGAGGTTTTGGATGTCAAATGAAATTTGCAGAGCTGCATTTCTGTTTGTAGTGAAATTATTCAGTTTGCAGGCACTCCTTGAATCTTTGCCAAACAACCTTCCCTTAGGGCAGCTGTAGTAGCTACTTGTCTAGCTACCTTACAGTAGAGCAGCTTTGATGGTCTCCTTTATTTTAACGTGGAAGTTTCACTTGTTTAAATAGGTGTTTACAACTTACCAGTTCTCTGCGTTGGGTATTTTTCTGGTGGCTTATTCATGAAGAAATTCAAGATAAATAGCTATCAGGCTGCGAAGATAGCTTTTTGGGTATCTTTGCTGGAATACCTTCTCTACTTTGCTGCCTATTGGACTGTCTGTGATACCTCACCAGTTGCTGGTCTAACAGTTTCCTATCAAGGGTACGTTCTTTGGAACTCAAGGGGACTTGAGTCTTTAGACACCAGAATGATTTTTCTTGTCAAGAATCAGCCAGGAACTCCTTTCCAGTTTCCTGTTGGAAATTCTCAAGGCTTTTTGCTTGCATGAGACTGTAGGATAGCCATGTCAAGACTAATGTAATTGCATGTCCATATTAATTCTTTGACTAATACAATTAGTGAAATCATGTAACTGCAGGTGAAAATAAAAATTGTTTGTCAAATCAGGCATACATGAGTGCAATTTCAGAAAGAGGGGAAAAAAATCCCCCTCTTGATCTTACACTGGTTTACTTGAATTTGATTACTCTCAAGTTATTAGAGGGTATTTTATCTGCAGTTTCTTTTTTTTTTTTTTTTTTGTTTTTTTTTTTTTTTTTTCAGCCTGCCATTGATCATTGGGAATCATAGGATGGTTTGGGTTGGAAAGCATCTTAAAGATCCTCGATTTCCAACCTCCCTACCATGGGCAGGAGCACTTTCCACTAGACTAGGTTTTGTTGTGTGTCTGTAAAAGGGACATGGAGGTGTAGATGGAACCCTTATAGACACCTATGCCATAGGTGAGAAAAATGCTGTAGGGTATGCATACTTAATTTATGATAATGTAATAAAATACAGTTCAGTGGCCGTTAGGAAGGTGTGACTTCAGGGTAGGAACATGTGGGACTGGGTCCTGATTCAATGCTTGAGCTAGAATAGGACTTGAAGCATTGCAAAGGGTCACTGTGGGTATCTCACTATTGAAATAATTATTCATCTTCCAAATGTGTTTCAGAATAGAGCAAGTTTCATATGCAGAAAACACTCTACTGGATGGCTGCAACATGGATTGTGACTGCCCGCTTAAAATATGGGACCCTGTTTGTGGGAGCAATGGAATTACTTATGTGTCACCTTGTCTTGCTGGGTGTAAATCCTCAAGAGGAAGTGGAAGAAGTGTGGTAATTACTGTACCTATGGAATATAGTAGGTGAAAAATACTTAGACCAATATAGGGTGGGGAATATCTGTGCATGTATATTTAATTGAATATTATAAGGTGCAAGATTTGAACAAATTCTTTGAGTAGCACTAGAAATTGCAAATTGCATATAAAAATTGGTTTAAGTTTAAATTAAAAAATAAAATGAAGAAGAATCCTTCTCTACTAAGAACGCAAGTAGTCTTAAATACTTAACATGGAGTGAGACATTATTCTGCAGGTATTGCCAACTGGAAACCTGAGTGTCCAAGAACATTTCAGCCAAAATCAAAGTCTGTAGCATGGACTTAACAATCTCTTTTAATCAGTAGATTTAAATTACTTAACCAGGTATTGTAGAACTTTTATCCCTAAATAGTGGGTGGCCAGACCCGTGCCTGGAAGACTGGGAGAGAGGCCATAGGGCAGTGCTGCTCATGAAGAAAAAACTCAAGTGCAGGAGACAGTGAGAGAAATGCTACCAGCATGGGTTTGCCACTCGGTGTGTGAGTTTGGACAATCGGTGTGATTAAAATACTCTTTTTACAGGTATTTGAAAACTGCACCTGTGTTGCAACCTCAGGGGTTTCATCTCAGAATATCTCTGCAACTCTGGGCCAGTGTGATGGACATGAAAACTGTGACAAGATGCTCCATTATTTTTTAATATTGTCATTAGTCTGCAGCTTCATTTTTTCCTTAGCAGCCATGCCTGGATACATGGTCTTGATAAGGTACAGTAAAATTTCCTTGTTGTAAGAAATCTTTTTATTTAGAGTTTTTAATTCTCCGTGGAATTACAAGATTTTTAGTTTGCACATGGAAGGAGGAAGAGCAGACAAGTCTCATGTCATTTGTGTGCTGTTAAGTTTTAGTGTCGTGTCTGATGTTGGTTCTGGATATCAGCTTGATCCTGAAAGAATGCAGGACCACTGAGTTAGGACACTGGGATATTGAGTTGTGTGTGATACCTGTGTGTTTATCAATCACAGGAACACGATGTTGATTAAGGCACAACTACCCTGCACTTTGTGTTGGCCTTGGTTAGAGGATGATACTTCTACAAGTTGTTTTTGCGATTTAGCAGTCCTAGATAAAGAACTTTTCACCAACCATTACCTAATGATCATAATGAAATCTTTCAACCAATGCTCTTGTTAGAATGGTTTGGGCCTAATGTGATGAAGAACTTGGTTGTAAAAAAGGGTTAATCATCTTTCTAATGTCATCTCTATGAATAAGTGTACAATGCCATTATCATACAGGTCTCTAAAGCCTGAAGAGAAGTCATTTGGAGTGGGTATCCATGGGCTGGCTTCAAGAGTATTTGGTAAGAAAATATCTAACACACTTCAGAAGAGCAGTTAGAGAAGGATCACAGCAGGGCTATGGGCATGGCACATGAGTCATTGCTTCTGTGGAGTGCCTTTGATCAGGAAGCATTTAAGTTTATTTTTTTCCTGCTCTCAGCAGCATGGCAAAGTAGAACTGCTTGCTGTTTGCGGTTTTTTTTATGCTGGATAATAGACCGGTGTCTTGGTTTAACCCCGGTCAGGCTCAAAGTACTATGCATCCACTTATTTTCCTCCTGTGTGGATGAGGGAGGAGAGTTGGGGAAAAAGGTAGAACACAGATGTTAAGTAAACAACAGTTTAGTAATGGAAGTCAAGTAAAATAATAGGAAAAACAGAGGAATAAAATGAAAGAAAGGTGATGCAGAATGAAATTGTGATCTTTTGACTGATACTGATCCCACTCCCAAGCAGCAGTTGGCCTCTCCCTGACCCTTCTCTCCAGTGTTTGTACTAAGCCTGACATTCCAGGTGATAGAATATCCCTTTGGCCAGTTGGGGTCAGCTATCCTGGCCATGCTCCCCCCTGGCCTCCTGTGCAGCTCCTCACTGACAGAGTATGAGACATGGAAAACTCCTTAGTAACAACCAAAACATTGGGGTGTTACCAACTTTATTCTAATATCATATCCAAAACACAGCACTGTACCAGCTGTGAAGAAGAAAATTAACTGTATTCCAGCAGAAACCAGGACATGGGACTACATGTACTGCTCATTGGAAAACCATTTGGCATTCCACCACTCTTGCTTATTGTTTTTGTATTGAAGGCAGCATTGCCTGTCATTGGTGGGTGCAAACTTGGATCTCTCAGTAGCAAACACTGTCCGTACTGTAGCATGTGGATATTGTTTAACAAAAATGTTTGGTCATCTTTGGCTGAGGGTAGGTGGATAAGGAAGAAGAGAGAGAACAAGATGGGTAGAGGATGTGGCTCATGCTGCAAGAGGACAGTACAGATGGAATAGGTGACAAACAGCATAAGCTCTGTGGTGTATCTGATATCCAGAAGAAAACTGCTATTCACAAAAACATTGCTAATATTGTTTGTAGCTGGAATTCCATCACCCATTTATTTTGGAGCTTTGATAGACACCACTTGCTTGAAGTGGGGTACTATGACATGTGGTGGAGAAGGAGCATGTAGGATGTATGATATTGTCACATACAGGTATATTTTCTACTTTATTTTCATTTTTCCTTCTTACTCTGTTATTGCATGCATTAGAGATGTAATTGTATGCACTTTGTCTTCCTGGCAGACAAACTGCCCCTGTGTTAGAGATATGACACAATTTTCTTTGGCACTGGCTTTATTTATCAAGTGCAACCTTTGACACAGACATTGGAAAAGCTTTTGAACAGAAGTGTTCTGGTGCCATAACATTCACTAATAACCTTTGATGAGAACAAGCCTTAAAAACACTGAATTATGACAAAAATAATGAAAAGCAGTTAGCTCATGTGGGAAGAAGTTTTAATGAGTGACTGTAATATCTTTGAACAGAAAGTGGTTGAAACAGTACTTGAATAAGATACAGTTACTCAAGTCAGAATTGGGCCCAGAATACTGGGCACGTCAGGTTTTTGTGGTCCTTCAAGGATGGTTGTGGGGGTTTTAAAGAAAAATCTTATTGGACTCATACTAATTCCTTCTAATACTGTGTTGAGGTTGATTTGGAAGAATAGTCTTATGCATATTTAGAAATTTTTACCAGGTAGTCTGAGCCCTTTCAGGAATCTCTTTTCCCTATGGATAAAGCCATTAGAGTACCAGGTGCCTGACTTGACTGGCTAAACCATTTGCCTGAAACTGGGAGATGTAAAAGGTCATTTTACTTCTCTGTTCTCACATTCTCATCTTCTGTGAGATCCAAAATCATCAGGGCACAAGTGTTAGAATGGTTTCACAAAACAATGTTTGCTGAATAGTTTTGCCCTCTTTTTATAAATACAAATATATATAATGAAACTCATTATTTATTTCAGGTGGCTCTATCTTGGCCTGCCAGCAGTGTTACGTGGAGTGTCCTACATCCCAAGCACACTAGTTCTCCTCATTTTAAAGAAGAGACTGAAATCTGAAAAGTTAGTCTTAATAAATGCCCCAATGGAAATGCAAGATAAAGAACAAGAAGCAGTGAAGTAGCATTTCATAGAAGGACATGTTGGGGAAAAAAACATTCCTGTGTAAATATTGGGTATATCCTTGTGAAGAATTTTGTATTTCAACTAATGACCACTTGGACAGAGATGACTAGAATTACACATAGTTGTATCCTACTTATATTATAAAAGTATCAGTTTGTAAACACAAGGCATGAGAAAAATGTTTGGTGTGAAAGAACAAGGACTAGAAATAAGAAAACTTATGAAATGCCAGGTTTGAGTTGTCTGAGCAAGGGGCTGTGAAGCAGAAACATGTGTTCAGTCCTGCTTCACTGAAATTAGAGAGAATTTTGCTTTTGACTCCAAGTGATGCCAGATTTCATCTTGGAATTCTTACACGATTTCCCTCAGAGTCTCTCGCATTGACTGTAGATGGCATTTGTGAGTTCTTCAGGCCCCAGTTTTCCAGAATGTTATTTGATTATATTGATCCTTCCAGGCAGGGATTGTTTGTTATTCTGCTTAGTATAGGTGGTCAGTATATTGAAAACCTGGTTTATTACATGGTCTGGGTGTTGTGGTAATGATAACAAATTAAAATTAAATTTTTAGGTAAATGCTTTGTTATGGTGATTTTTTTTTTTTTTTTTAAGAATTGCATAGAGCATTGACAAGGAAAAAGGTAATTGGGATTCATTGCTTCAGTTACCTGCTGCCCTGGGATGTCTGAGGGTTTTTCGTCCTTAGATATTTAAATGTCTCAGTTAAAAAAAGTACCTATAAAGAAAATCCTGGCGTTATAAGTCATACAAGGTATCTTTGTGGTTTAATGCTTCCAGGTTTAGGATCTAATTTGGCACTGCCTCATGTTTGACTCCAGTGCAGAGGACCCTTAGGTCTGCCTGATAGTGTCCATGCAATAACTGCTTAAGGCTTATTACTCCGCAGTGCCTAAGGCTTGGAGGGAGTTTGTGAAACTACCACAGACCAGTGCTCCAGCACCTGCAAATATTTCCAACTTACTTATTCTACATGGTACAGGCCTCACCCATTTAAACCACCTGGGACCTTTTGCAGACATGAAAAAGCAGGAAGGATATTTTGCCACAGTAGTCCAGTAGTTCAGGTACAATCTGTTTACTTCAAGGTGTCTTAATGACATATGTGTGCTTGGAATTGCTTCCTGTCCTTGTGGTATCAGTGAGAAAAGAGAAATTTCCTCCCACAGAACAGGAAATCTGCTCCATAATTCTAAGCTTCTTCAAATACAAGTGATCCTTAAAAAAAATTCTTTTGAAAAGATCTGTCATAGCCCTTGTCTCCTTTTGTGTATTGGATGATAGAGCTGAACAGGTATAACATGAGGAAGGGAAGCAGAAGAAAGACAGACGTGATGCAGCCAGGAACAGAGCAGAACAGAGAATGCAGCTCTTTATTAAACCACAGATTTTCCAAAAGCTTGTGGAAATTTGAAGCTGATTTGGAGTGTTGTTCTTGCTAGCATGGGGCATTCACTGAAAGCTGCTCTTTTTTCTTGTGGTCATATTCCTCCAAAGCTGGAGTTAAAAATCCTTTGCAGAAGTTTAGTCACATCTTGGTGCCAAGGTAACCTGGGAAACATGAAAAGTTACAGAGCACCAGAATTTCAGAGCTGTGAGAAACAAAAGAGCTTTGTTAAGCAGGCAAATCTGTGCTGCTTACATGAAGCACTGCCCGAGGGTCAGGCCTAGTTAACTCGCTGTGTTTTGAAGTGGAAGGAAGAAGATAGGAATGTTTCCAAGTAACAAAATGACCGCTTCAGCAGGAGCATTTCCAAGTGTTAAATTTAGCATTTCAGTGGATATATTGATGTTGTGTTTAATTGTTCTGGTTCACCTGCCTAAGAAGGGAGCTGTGAAGAGGCCACGTTTCCCAGGGGCCTACCCCGGTTGTGTGCCCAGGTAGGCCGTGCTGCGTGCTTGGTGCCTCCTTAGAGAAGCTTCTGGGCATAAACCTGTGGTGTTAACGTTGCTTCTCCAGAGGAAAACCAGGAAACAGAGGTAATCCTCCTAAATCCTGTATGGTATGCCATGCCTGGTACCACAGACATTCCTAGGATTGGGCTGGGAGGTTAGAAATTTACAGTAATTTCACGAATACAAGCCGCACCAATTTGACCAAAACTTTGGTGGAAACCCGGAAGTGCGGCCAATATTCCGGGGCGGCTAATACATTAACAAAATTCTAAAAGCTGCCAACACGGAAGTGAGAGCCCGCGGCAGCCCCAAGCCAAGCTGGAGCCCGGCCGGCCCCGGCAGAGGTGGGAAAGCCTGGCAGAGGCGGGGCCAGCAGTGTGGGGGGCGGGCGGCAGAGCCTGGGCCAGCAGGGCGGGGCAGGGGGGCGGCAGAGCCCGGTCCAGCAGGGCGGGGGAGCCCGGGAGAACTGGGGCTAGCAGTGCAGGGGAGCATGGCAGAAGCAGGAAGGCCGGCGGGTGGGGCTACCTGGCAGCGGGGGAAGCCCAGCAGAATCGGGGCCAGCAGCGTGGGGGAGCCCGGCGGTGCGGGGGCCTGCAGTGCCGGCCAGGGCGAGCAAACGCGGCAGCGGTGCAGACGGGAGGGGGCGGCCGGCGAGCCTGGCGGTGGCGGCGGCAGCGGCAGCCCTGCCAGCAGGGCTAGCAAACGCGGCGCGGGGCGGCCGGCGAGCCCGGCGGCGGCGGCGGCAGCCCTGCCGGCTGGGTGAGCGAACGCGGCGCGGGGCGGGCGGCGAGCCCGGCGGCGGCAGCCTGCCAGCCGGGCGAGCGAACGCGGCAGCGGGGCGGTGCTGACGGGAGAGGGGGGCCAGCGAGCCCGGCGGCGGCGGCAGCACCACCCGGCCAGCCCCGCCGAGCCGTGGCGCTGAGCTGGGCCACCCGGCCCCGTCGGCAACCATGAGCGGGCCGAGCCTGCCTGGCCCCGCCCCGAGCCAGTAAAGCCCGCTATGCCGCGATCCTGTTACTAATTGGCCAATTTGTGAAAACTGAGCACGGATTCTCGCGACGAACGAAAGTGCGGCTAATATTCGGGGTGCGGCTTATCTATTGACAAAGACGGCAACATTGTCGAGGCACCGGAAGTGCGGCTTATAATCCGTGCGGCTTGTATTCGTGAAACTACTGTACTCCTAAAGCTAGGCCTTCAAATGTAAAGCTGAGCTGTAGACTGTATTCCTTCAAGTTTTAACATGCTAACCTTGATTCAGCCATCCATTTAAATATGTGCTTAAAAATGAATGGACTTATTGATGTTTATTGTTTAAATTTGTGACACTGGACATAGGTGGCCCCAAACTGATGCTGTTGTGACCCTCATTTGAACAGAGGTGGGGTACAGAAAGTACTTAGAGGACATTCATTATGCTTGAATGTTTGATCTGATCCTGGTCTGATGTTTCAAGCACTAAGACCTGTGTCAGCCCTGTGGGCAGCACAAGCCACAAATGGGAATTATGGCAGTAGAAGTAACAGTGGTGTAAAGTTTATAAAGCAACAGCGTATGAATATCTGAGCTGATAAAATCAATATTAAATTATAAAAATGGGTGGCAGATTTATTTTCTGAGTGCCTGAGAGCCCAGTAGATGGCTTTCACAGAACAGCCAACCATGTGTCTCTGTCACCGAAATTTCAACCCAGTAAAGTACCCAGGAGCTGAATTTTGGTCCTTAAGGCTGCCAAGTGGAAGACTGGGTTTGGACCTGGATATGGATGCTACCAAACACTGATGAAACAAACACTGCAGGTTTGTCAGGCAATGTGATGATCTTGGAGGTATTTTAAAGGCAATGATACGCGAACTGTGCGCACCAGTGTTTATCTAGCATTTTGTGCTCAAAGTCTTTTCTAATAATCTTTGATGTTCCATTGGGGTTTTTGACTGCCATCAGCTGTTGAGGCATCATTTTCAAAGAAATAACAAGTCTTCAGCCTCACTGAAAAATGTTAATGCTTTGTGCATGAGCAGGCTATGTGATTTTTTGTTTTAATTATTTTGTCTGTATTTTAATTTCATTGGCTACTTATAATTTTACAGGGTTATCTGTATCCTAAAAAATCCTGTGTCTGGTATGGAACTTCATTATCCCCCTGCTGCCCTTAACTTTTAAGAACTGAGACCTATTCTTGTTGTACATGATAAACAGTTGTGAATGGAACAGAGTGTATTGTCTAAGCTGTGATCGTGATTTTTTTTTTTTCTTGACAGAACATTAGTCCTTTGGGAGGAAAATACGTTACCTGACGAGCTAATTTTAATTGGTGGACAGAAGGGAGGTGTGATGACCAAAGCTGCATCCTTACACTATAATTTGGTTGAGGTTGTATCTGATTTTGATATGATGCTGGCTTTGTGTTTGCGATACAAATGTATTATGCTGGTATGTGTAACCTCTGAAAACGCGAGCATCACAATATCAGGTAGGTATTGCTGGCAGCGGAAGTTAACATTCTTTTTCTGTAATTTCATCTGTGGTGGACAGTGGACTGTTTCTGTAACCCTTCTATCTCGAGTAGAGTTTTAGCAGCTAGCTCTTCTCTACAGACTTTGCTCATCTAAGCTAACTGTGGCACCAGAAACCAATTCAGCCTGTGGCTGTGGAGTGAAAAACCCTGAGAATACTTGGGATGGCATTTGGCATGCAAAGAAGGCAATTCACTTTTTAGTTTATGTAATTCTGGTCATGTGAAACAAACTGATTATATCCAGCAACAAGTTCGTAGCTACGGCTCCTTCTTTTTTTTTTTTTTTTTGGCCACACAGAATTGTTGTTAGTTTTTTCCTTTCTTTATAAGGCATGAAGTGTTCCCAGTTATGATGCTTGGGATTTTGAACATTCTTTGTTTAGGACTTTCTCTGAGAATGTGGAAAATTACTTGGTAACTGCCCCTCTCTTGCTTTGTCCAGGGAATCAAGGGTATTTTGTAAATCACAAGATGAAACACCAAGGATTCCTTTGGAAGGTTACATTTCAGATATTGCAATGCTTCTTTCTTCTTTAAAAGAGACCATTCTGTGACTCCAGGCCAGAAGTGTGACATGTTAATTTCTATCTATTAATTTCCAGGAGAGGTGCTCAGGGCTTTTGCTCATGTGTGTGTCCATGGGTGGCAGCTTGCGGAATCCCTACAGCCTTTGCAGAGCCAAGAGGAGGGCCCTTACCTGGAGGGCAGAACGCCCCATTAAGGTGGGACACAGTGTTTTAAAAGTAGTTCATTCCAGAAGTCGTACTTTTTAAAAGGCCTTGACCCACCCTGTGTTGGTGGAAAGCCTACCTGGCTTTGTGAGTTTATTGTTTACATGGTTCCAAAACCAGCTTTGAAAAAACAAACTTCTCATTTGAGGTTAATGAGACACAGTGGGCCAGTTCATGCTGTACCTTGGCTGTTGCTATTGTTTTAAGGTAGGTCTCTGGATGGCTAGAGTGCAGGCAGCTGTGTGCTGGCTGGTACACCATGGTGGGTCTTTGTTCTCAAGAAAACCTTCTGATGTTAAGACAGTCATATGTAAAACAATCTTAAGTTTCTGCAGAAATTTTCAGCATTAAAAAAATTCCCAAGAGAGCACATGACTCGCAGGGGTTTTTTTTTGTTGTTCTTTGTTTTGGTTTTTTGTTTTGCTTTTGGTGGTGGGGGTGATGCAGTTTTTTACCTCCCATTGTGCTCCAAATGCTCTTCCTAGTGAGTCTGTACATCAGGATAGTAGCATTTACAATTTGCTGCTTTGTGAGTTCTAGTTTCATGACCAGCATCTTGCAAGAATACTCCTTTCAGATGTGTGTGTATACGTACATACATATATACACACATACATATGCATGCAGACACAAACAGGCAACTTGTTTCAGACATAGACAACTTTTTAATGGTCTCTGCCAATTTTCCAGCATTTGAATTTAACAGATGCAGTCTACTAAATGACTTGCTTTTCCATTTGGACTCCTTTTCTGTAGAAGCCTGGCATCTGAAATCCCATCCTGGATGCTAGTGAAGTTAAGTCCAAGTTCAAATATAGGAAAGACAAAACTATTCATTGTTTCCAAGTTCCTCTGTTAATTTAGCTTGTTATATTTTCAGGCCAGAAAGACCAGAGTAGTAGAGGCTGCATTCAGCTATATGCTGTTCTCCCACAGACTTTAAGATCCAGTATAGGATTTTCTTGTGTTAATTAGAAGTCTTTGTAGAGAAGAGGAGAGCTGGTAGTTCTCCAACTCTGATTTCTGTGTGAACATCATGAACTTGCTATTATATGCACAGAGTCAGACAGTGGTATTGTTCAAAAAAAGAATTACGACTGCAGTAAACACCTGGAGACATGAAGAGTGGTACGTGTGGGAGAGCTGTTTTCCTTCAGTACTGCAGCTGATAAATCCCAGAGAAATCCATATCACACAGAAACCCTCGTGCTTCTGAGGGTGAGCCATTGCCATCGTTGAGTGTAGGTGGTGTAATCGGTACCTTTCCCCCTCCCTATTCTGATGTGTGAGTTTTTCACAGTGTATGGCATAGCAGGTGGAGAGGAGCCACTTCAAGGCTGCAGTCCAGTCTTCCAAGTGCAGAGGTCACTGGGAGGGAATTGTGCTGTGAAATTCAAAGGCCTGAGTGCCCTAAATGACACCTGAACTGAGCTGTCAATGCTCATTTGCCCTGTTTTTATCACAGACTCACAATAATAGTTTTAAATTAAGAGATGGGAACAGTGCCAAGATTGAGGTTAGTCTGAATATGTCTTTAGTGCAAAAAAAAAAAATTTAAAAAATCCACAGGTAGAAGAGGTACCAAGAGGATCCATTAACTTGTGTTTGCATGGAAAGGGATCCGGATAACTCCCTGATGCACGGTGAAGAAAAGGAAAAAAAACCTTCTCCCCCAGAGTTTTGGGCTGGCAGTAATTCTCTGGGATAAAAAATGGTGCCTGTGGTCACTGGGAAGGGAGGGCAATAAGCAGAGGGTGCTGTGCTGACATCCCTGGCACTGACACTACAGCAGAAGAAACATCTGGGGCATCTGCCTCGGGTATAACAATTGCACTGCAAGCTGCAAATGGGAACTCCTGGACTGTCAAAGGGGATTTAAACTCCTGTCACTTTATAAAGTGCTGGACATGCAGGCAGGGTTGCTAATGAACAGATGGGAACAATTAATGCTTCTAATTCTAGTCCTGACGGAGTTGGTTTAACACTTTTGACTTAAGTTTATTTACTGTACCAAATTTACACAGTCCTTACCATCAGTAAAAGATTATTTTTGGCACATATTTATGGGTGTTTGCCAAGTCAAATTTTAAAATGTAGTTGGCATGACTTCTATGACTTATCTGGAGATTGTTTTATACTCTGATTTTACTCTTGGAACCTTTCCCAATGTGTCAAAAGGACCCTGTTGTGTTCATGCTTTTTATTTTAATAGATTTTTATAGATTTGTTTATTTTAACAGATTTTTATTTTAATAAATAGTTTCTCATCTAATTTAAAATTAATTTTTTCTCTTTGTTTTTATATTCTTGAGGTATTTACTAGATTCAACCTCCCTAAAGTAAGGCTGTACCTTCCTTATGTGTACAAAGTACATTATGATTTGTCTCAAGAATGCTTGAAATTTGTGTCATGCTCAACATACTATTGCTTTGAAAACTCCTTCTTGGTGGCATGTTGTTTTGCTTCCTTGAAAACTGCCTTTCTGTATACTACTTTAACGTGTTGATGTTGTGTGTATTTTTTACCTTTGAGATTTTTCAACAATTTGGGACATTAACAAATCAAAAAGCAAGGAACTATTTTTTGCAAATTGAGTTGTCGTTGGTCCTGTCAGAAACTTGTTTCGGGGCTCCTGCTTTTGCTTTATAGATGTTCTGTAACAAAGATGGGTGAAAAAGAACCAGGCTGCTTCCTGGAGTGGAACACTTGTTCAGTGTGTAGAGCTGTATCAATGATACCTCTGACTTCCAGATCTTAGAGGGTGATATGGTTACATTCCTCAGTAGAAGAAAGAAATTCTCATGGGATGTTTGTGTGAGATTATGCTGCACAACAGACTTAATGATGGTTCACAATATACTTACTTTAGATAACTGAAAACCCAGCTTGCTCAAAACCAATTACTGAAACTAATGTTTAAAAAATTCCTAATGCATAGTTCTATCAAAAACCAAGACTCTGTAAAATGTTTTCTTCAAAAAGTGATTGTAAGCTTTCTTTGGGACTGCATAGGGAAGTACTGATCTGAAGAAAATTTAGGAAATGTTTTCCTTGAAGCTTCCCACATCCATCTCTTTTTAAGTGAAAGCACAAAGCTTTAAGTTTTCTTTAATGACTTTTAAAACACCATTTCTTAGGAAAACAACTCTAGGTTCTATAAATAATAGACTTGCAGATTTATCAAGTACTTTAAGATAACTTCACTTTAAAAAAAAATCAAAGGTAAGTTTATAATATCTGAATGTACTAACAAATTGGTGTTGAGATGTTCCTTCTATGTTTCCCACCAAGGACACGATGAAAACCTTTCGAGAATTATTTAGTAAGTTGTTGTTATTGTACTTTTGAATAGAAGAGCTAGCTAGCATTTTAATATCCACCACTTTGATAAGCCATAGCTGTTTAGGCCCATCATAATGGTCACAAGAGTTCTTCCTATGACTTTGAAATTTACTGGAGTCCAGGGGATTTGCGCTCTTTTTGCAGTAGGGAATTTGTCCTGTGCTTTAGGTTGCCATCCACAGGGAGATAAGATTGAAAGTGTACTCCTCGCACACATGTGCTGCTGGAAGTGCCCAGAGTTACCTGTTTACAAGGGTTTCTCTCCACTGCTCTCTGCTCATGAAGAGAAATAATGATCCAGCTCCATGCTCCTTTTACCCTGACTCAGGCACGTTTTGCATTCAGGGCTGGCACAGGCAGTGGGCAGGTCCCTCTAGTGAACTAGAGCTTGGAGAGGTCATCAGAGATCTTGGCCTGAGAAGACATCAATAGTAAGGTAATGAAGATTATTTCCTTTGGATTGCAGGTTTGGATTTGGAGGTTCAGAATGGAAGTCCTATATCTGTTCTGACAAAAACTTGGGGTTTTTTTCAGATTCCGTTTTGTTTTCCATAAGCGTAATTAATTCAAGCACAAATTATATCTAAATGCTAAGGGACAACTTGCTAATAAGTGTTAGGCATTGGAATAATTTTTAATGTCTATTTCTCCGAGGTTAACAGTGTTGTTTGCTATATAAGCATACATGTAATACCCATCTTACAGTTTGAAGAGATCATAACCCTTCTCATCTAGTACTATTATTGTTGGAGGTCTTTACACAAGACTACTCAGCAGGGTCCCATCCTTGGGGAGGGAATTCCCATACTTCAGAGTTAGATGGCACCAATTTTGCATGATGCCTGTGAAGAGTTGCCCAATTTAGTTTTACAGGAGCAAATGGTCATAGAAGAGCACTTTGAAATTATTTTTGCCACTTGTATCTTGGTCTTTTTTTGAGTTTTCCTTGGGATCTAAAGGGGCTGGAATTAGTAAACAAGATCAAATGATTGCTTGGCTTAGCAGCCCCAAATCCTCTGTGCACTTTTCCAGAGGTGAAAAATTGGTGTCAAGAAAAAGACTGAACAACTTATATACAAATCATACTTGTAAGAACTCTTTGTGTATTGAAGCAGAGGATTAACTGGTTTTGTTCCCTCTTTTTGCACGTGCTGTCTTTGAATGTTTCAGCAGGAATAGGGTACAATCAATCCGAATTCATGTTCCTTTTCCCTCCGTGACAGAGGAAACTCGTGATGTGACTTGGAGCTCCCTGAGCCTTGCAGCCCCATCAGCCCACATGGTCTCCTGGCTGACAGTCTGGCACTTGGGATTGTGTGCTCCAGGCTGGGGCTCTGTTTGGCAGGGGAGCTCAGTCAGTGCAGCTGAGCCGAACTAAAGTGTTGACAAGTGGGTCGCTCTCCTGCAGAGCTTTCTCCATCGGTGAAAAAGAGGCAGATCCTCAGTGGAAGCTGCCATCTGCTTCACCCCAGCATGGCAGGATGCCAGTGTTAAAAATTCTGCAGTTTCTTAAGTGGCTGGCACACAAAATAACTACTTGGAGGAAGAAGGAGGTGGCTGAGCACACTCTCTCTGGGTGTCCTTACATGTCCTTGGCCACAGAGCATCTTGCAGCCTTTTGATGCAGTTCACGGGTGCTGCTGTGCAGCCAGCCAGGCACATCCCATCAGGGATATCACATCCTGCTTTGGGAATGGGGCAGGTGCTGCTGCTCAGCCTGGCTGGGAGGAGGCAGCTGCTGCAACTGGAGCTGCTCCTGGGGCTGTTGGCAGGGAACTCTTGCACCCATCTCTGGGCACACACCACTGCCAGCCCTGGTTGCAGCTGGGAGCAGCACCAACAAACTCTTCCTTGTCGGTAAACAGCTCTCCTGTTTTTCAGTTTCTGCCCTACCGTGGGCCTTGCACAACAGGTTCCCGGTACAACCAGTTGTCAGGCTGGTGGCTGACACAACAGCCCACGGTGTGGCATGTGGAGAGGCTCTGGTGTGTGCTGCTGGTGCTGTGGGCTGGCTAGGATCAGGCTGATGTGCTTTGCCTCTCCAGGACTGCCCTTCCATAGCAAGGGCCCCTTTCCTCACCGACCAGCAGCTGCCATGCCACAACTGAGTTGGACAAGGTGTGATGACAAGTGCTGTCACAGGCACTGGAGCTCAGGTTGAAAAAGCTGCTGAAGACTGTGTTTATGGGGGTGCTGAAGTCCTTTTATGGTGGGATGCATCTCTCCTGACTTTCTGTTGTCAAAAGCTGGTCTTGGCTGTCTAGCCTTTCACAGCCATATCTGGAGTTCGCTCCATCTCTTACCTGGAGTGAGTATCTAGAATAGATCCAAGAATCCATGCTTTTAGAAATACTTTGTTCTTTCTCTGTCGATAAGGTGAACCTGATTGAGTGGCTCATCTGGATGTGTCTGCACTAGATCCATGCAGTGCTGCCTTGTGAGCGGATATGACCATCTCTATGCAAGGATTACGAGAACTGTCAGGTCCTCTACAGATAAACTTCTATGTATTCAACTTTAAAATACATTTCTTGTGGGTGTCTCATCTTGGGAACTGTGTTTAAGAGCCTGCTCTCCTGACAGACTATGGGCTTGCAGGGGCCTTTCCAAAAGATTTCACTTTTCTACCTGGTTGCAGACTAGCAGGCATAAATAGAGAATGCATTGCTGGTGTTCATACGTTTTTTTCCTGCTAACTCTGTGATATTGTAATAGTTAAAAGCAGCCTAAATCCAGTACATATGAATTTGGCATTGTTAGATGATGCAAAATCTGCTTCTTTCCAATGGTATTCTGGTAAATGAATCTAAGCTTTTCAAAGACTGAAAAAAATTAGAATAATTAAAATAATTAAGGCATTGAGAAGCAGGCAAGAGTAACTGTTTTTCACCTGAGTAAAAGTATGCAAATGAGAATCAATTTATCTGAAGAATAGGTTTGATGGGTTTCTCATATTCTGCTCTCTTTTAAGAGAAAGTGAGTTTTAACTTGTACATTGTTCCCGTACATTAAAACTAAATTAATTAAACAAGAAGTCCGCATTTAAATAGTAATGCGACAACACTGCATTAAAATGATCATAGAAAATAATACTTTGTTCTGTTGCAAATATTGTTATGAAATGGTAGAAATAAGCTGTTTTGATTTGCTGAGAGCAAATAGAGAGAGCATATTGTCCTGCTGGTAAAACAGGAAAATTGAAACCCTAAATTAAGACCCATAATAAATGAGTGAATATATAATGGTCACAGTACAATGTGTAAAATTCTATCGAGCAAAATCCAATAACAAGTGCAAATATGGCAGATAAAATTGTCTGCAGTTAACCTGCAAGCTTCAGGGAACAATCAGAGCTTGAGTATTTATGTACTTAGCAACTTAAAAATTTCTTTTAGCTTTCATAATGTTTGCTAGTTCTGACTAAATGTTATAATTCAATATATTCGAGTTAACTTAGTCTTTAGCAAATCCCTTGATGTGTTCTTATACAAAAGAAGGCACTCCAAGTTTGCAAACCTCTGCACTGGGGCTGTGGTACAGAAGGCTCGTACCAAAAACTGGCAGATCTCCATTAACCATTTGTGCCATCCCTTGGTTTCCCTGCAGACCCTCCGAGGCACCAAGGGGTGGAAAGCTGGAGGCTGTGGGTGCTTGGAGAAGTGGAGTCTCCTCTCCCAGGGCTCTGTGCCTGAGCCAAGCCTACTGCACGGCTGGTGGGTGGACGGGAGGGAGTTCCCTTCGAGAGGTCCTTAATGCAGCTCCGATGTTTAGACATTAGGGGGGAAAAAAAGGTTGAAGAAAACAAGTTGTTCCAGGCGGGAGAGGCTGGCACCGCTGGCAGGTAGGCTGCCAGAGCAGTGACAGTGCCGGGGACTGCCTTCTGCTGCGCTGCTTTTGTGTCGCTCATTGTGGGAAAGTTTTGCAATCGCCGTAAGAAGGAAATCCAAGGTTTAAAACCCATGTGGTGAAGTGCTCCACTTGCCGGAGCAGGCTTGGGCTGTGACGTGTCCCTGGCTCCCAGCCTGGGAGCCCTCGGGCAGGGCAAGAACAGCCTGACACTCCTCTGACACACAGTAAGTGCTCTCTGCCTCTTCCCGTTCCTTTGTTTGTTTACTTGGGGGCTGCCACTGCTGCCTGTCTGCACATCGCCTTGTCACTGAACTTGAAAGACTTTATGTCAAGTGCAAAGGTACAATTCTGCAAATTCAGTTGTTTGCTTTTTTGGTTTTTTTTAAGGAAAAGCACTGGTGGGAGCAGCGTATTTTATCACTCCATAGAAAAACTATCCATTACCCTAATTAATATATTAAGTCCTTTATAATTTTTCTTGCTTCACAGAATTTTAAATACCACTGGTGTCAATGATTCACTGGTTTGCCAAAGTTCAGATTATCATGGAGCGGTTATGGAAAATGTGATTGCTCAATTAGGTGTAAAGGTGTTTCTACAATTTAGCATTTTGAGTTTCAGGTATTTTATTAGTCTGGCACCATAGATAAAATTTTATATTTAAGATATTACCAAGAAAACATGTCACTGATTTGGATACTGTTTATTTAACAGAGTCAGATGTTTCACAAAGTTAATCATCAGCAAAATACAAATCAATGAAGAATGTATTTACTTTAGAGAACTGTGTTCCAGCTCCTATCAGGGTAAGTCTGACTTTGCCATACTTTAATTATCGATAGCTTTCTTTTAAATTTTTATTTTATTTTTATTTTATTTTTTTATTTTTTTCTTTAGAAGCTGCTGAAGATGGTCTGAGGAAGGTTAGGTCCCTGTAGAAATTTCATGTGTGGCTTAGTCTGAAATAGACATGCTTTCTTTCCTTCATCCCCTTTTACTGGAGTAGGATTTGGAACTAAAATTCACAAAATTCAAGTTGGAGTTCTTACGAGGCTTTATCTCTCTTCATGAGACATCAGTGCCTATTTTCAGTCGTTAGGAGTGACCCTTAGGGGGTTGTTGGGTTTCTAAGACTGTTGTTCTTTTCGGCATAGGTGGATGTTCCACAGGGAACCCAGGGAACCCTGGGCATCTTTTTTTGGAGAACGGAACTCTCAGAGGAGCCGGGTGATGTTTGTGGGTTATCCTGGGACCCTGCCACATCCCCACAACACTAAGGTGGGCTCCACTCATGGCTTAGTTGGCCTGGGGGCCTGCAGGAGGAAAACCTTAAGAGTTCCCATGTGACTGAAAGAGCGTGGCATGTTTAAGATTCCAGTGTCTGGAACATGTTACAGGCCAATTTCTTGTCATATATCCCTCTGTACTCTTTGAATGTATGTGCAAACGTATATATCAGAGCGAACTAGTTGATTTTGGTACTATAGCGCCAGTTTTCCAACAAATGAATTAGGCAGTAGTTTTGGTTTTTTTTACTTGCTTTCTTTCCAGGTGTGTTGGTATTAACTACTTTCCCCTGATAGGCTTAATCTACACCGGGCAACACAGCTGATTCCTTAAATCTGAGCCAAGTTTTAGACTTAAAACTTTATCAGTCTTATTAAAATATCTACATTTATCTTCTGTCCTGCAGGGAGCTTGTGAAGGCTTGTGGACTTAGTCATTATTTGTTGCTTTTAATCAGTGCTCTCCTTTCCCTTAATATATCTTTACCTACCACATTGCTTGCCCTATTTTCTCCTCTGTCATCATTTGTGCTCTGATTGTACAAACATTTATCGAATGAATAATGTTACTCATTCAAATGCAGACAGAATGGTTGTATTCACTAAGAAAATCCTCCGAAATATAATATCAGAAGCCTACTGGATCATGCCAAAGGTCCGTTTCGTCTGGAACAGTGATCAAAAATGGGTATCTCAGAAAAAATTTGTTCAAGTGTGGTGCAGCTGTTTTTCTGACAAACTGTCCTAACCTCCAGCTGCCTAGGGACTTTCATTGTCGACAAAGACTTCTAAAAATATTGGATGAGTTACCTATAAATTTTCCATCTATCCAAGAAAGTTCTGGAACCTTTTAGAAAGCAAATTTCACAAACCAGGTGGACTAGTCCTTAGTTACAGTAGATACTTGGAACACTCTTTAATGTCCTTCCTGAGATAGCTGCACATTGACATGTTTTCTCAAGTAGTGTCTTGCTACTAAGTATGTCTGAAAAACAATGGAAAGTGCATTTCTTATGCCAATAATAGTTAAGCATAGCAATGTTTTCCTAACAGGAGAAGGAAAACCATGGACAGACCAATCGCTGCTGGCCAGCTTAAAGAAAAATCGGTGTTCCAGGACAGTAATGGCAGTGCAGTCTCTGCCAAGCCTGCGTGCCATAATTGTTCCAAGCTGAAGGTATGGAAGAGCCCTCACCAAATATTTTCTCTGGAGCACTGAATTGCCATTTGAATTCCTGTCAAAATTCAGTTAGTTATGTATGGCACTGTTTGATACTTTGAGTTGGGAAAAATTATCTGGGCTGCTTCCATGGGGGGATGGAAGGGATTTGGGCAGCAGGGCAGGGAGAGGGTCCTGCCTTTCTGCTCGGCTGTGCTGAAACTCCACCTGCAGAGCTGCCTCCAGGTCTGGGTCCCAGCACAGGAAGGATGGGGAGCTTCTGGAGCCAGTCCAGAGGAGGGACCCCAAGGGAATCAGAGGGATGGAGCAGCTCTGCTGTGAGGAAAGGCTGGGAGAATTGGGACTGGAGAAGGGAAGGCTCTAGTGGTGACCTCATTGTGGCCTTCAAGTACCTGAAGGAGCCAACAAGAAAGATGAAGAGAGAATATTGACAAGGGCCTGGAGTGACAGGACAAGGGGGAATGGCTTCAAACTGACAGAGGGTGGGCTTAGATTGGATATTGGCAAGAAATTGTTCCCTGTGAGGGCAGGCAGGTCCTGGAACAGGGTGCCTGGAGAAACTGTGGCTGCACCATCCCTGGAAGTGTCCAAGACCCAGTTGGATGGGGCTGTGAGCCACCTGGGACAGTGGCAGGGGGTGGGACAAGATGATCTTTAAGGTCCCTTCTCACCAAAACCATTCTGATTCTGTGGTTGTGAATCCAAGAACATGGAAGTCAATACCTGTGCTCAGAAGTTAAGAAATGAGGTCGTATTTTACTAGCAATTAATTTAGAGATGTGCTATAGCCACAGTGGTAGTTGCAGGTAGATCTTTTTAGTAATGTTTTTTAGAACAGGGAGAGAGTTAATAAGATGTACCATGTTATAAATACCAGAAATTAACAACATTATGCTGCAAGTTTTTCCTAAGGAAGGAACAGCTGAACCAATGTGTATTAGAAAGTTAGAAGATCCATACCATCAATGCCAATTGTCATTTTCTTTAAAGTAACAGAGTTTTTGGAGGCCACCCTGGAAAAAAAAAAGGAAAATCTATTTTCATGATGACTATAGGATAATTCTCCTCATAGGAAATTAGAAAGCAAAGCATACGGTTTTTTTGCTTCTTGAGTGGGTTGCTCAGGCATCCAGCCATAAAGCAAAAATTGTTACTTTGCAAACTCAATTATTTTCTCTCTTCAGATATTTCTTGGAGCTCTAGCTTTTTCCTTTTTTGCCAAAGGATTTTCTGGAAGCTATATGAAGAGCATGTCCAGTCAAATTGAAAGGAGATTTGAAATCTCATCGTCGATTGTTGGCATTATTGATGGCAGCTTTGAGATAGGTATATGTACTTTCTTTGAAAGTGGATAAGTGCTTCTTAGTACACTTTAATTCCCCCAGGAAATCTATTTCTGTGCTGGCTCTCTCTCTCCTGTTGATACAGGTAACTTAATGATCATGGTGTTGGTGAGCTACCTTGGACCGAGAGTTCATCGGCCGAAAATAATTGCTGTTGGGTGTCTCATCATGTCTGCAGGAGCTTTTTTGTCAGTGATGCCACAGTTCCTAATGGGACGGTAAATATGGAGAGTTTTCACATTGTGCACTAATTGAACTTGATTATATGAAGTGTTTTCTAAAGCATACATCTGAGTTAAAATTCTGATAGTTGTAGTTACTTCCAAAAGGAAAATGGGTGGAATACTGACTTTGATGTCCTCTCTGAAAGCTTACCTCTTGCTACAGGTAAGAGTCAGATTTCTAGAGGACTTAGATGTAACTAAGGATAAAGTGGGTAGAATTTTTCACCTGGTATGGATATATATGCACACACATTTTTTCCATTTTTTTTAAACTGTGTTCCCTTTTTTATATTTAAGTGAGCTGCAATTAGATCTTGATGGGCAAGGCTTCTTTCTCCATGGTGGCTACTCATGATAAACTCTTTGAAATGCTGAAGATTTTAATGTAAACTTGGGGAGTATTAAGCATCTAAATGCCTCATTTACATTTAAGCTGTAAAACTTAATTGTGAGAAGCAGGTTATACCTTTCCAAACCTTTGGCATCCTTGCATCTGCCACAAAGATAAGAAAGAGGTGCCATTATGGAAAAACATCAACCCTGTTGTATGTAGACAGATGTGGATGAACTCTGCCTCTGTCCTGCAGTTGAAAGAATGATCTCTGGAAGCAGATTTGTTGCTCTTCAACTCAGGAAAATACTGAGGTTAGAATCATCAGAGCACTTGAAAATGGCATGAAGATACCTATTTTTTTACACTAAGCACTGGAAGTGGGCCTCCCCTCCACTTATTGTGTGTGAAGCAGGAGTGAACATTTGTGGGAGACTCAGACACACTTCCTGCAGAGCAAAGTCCTTCATCTGTCAGTTGTATTTCACACAGTTGTTTTCCAGTTACAATTACGAAAGGATAACTGTTAGTGTGGACAACTCCTCCAAGAGTGTGTCAGCGTGCTCCCCAACATCATCTGAGGGCCCTGCAGTCACAGATGCTACAGAAACACTCAGCACAATGATAAATGCTGGTAAGATAAAGCTCTGGTGCTGGATTCCCTTCTTCTGCTTGTCCCTGTTGCACACCCTTTTTTACTGGAGTAAACCCTGCTAGAAACCATGACATAAATAAACTCAACCTATAATGATTGTTAAACCCTGTATTTTGTTATTTTACTGTTGCTGTAAAACATTGCCAGGATTATGTTCATAGAAATATAAATGTTTATGACCTGCAGATTGTGAGAAAACAACAAATTCCTATCTGTGGCTCTTTGTTTTGGTGGGGAACCTTCTACGTGGAATTGGGGAGGCACCAATTATGCCACTGGGAGTTTCATATATTGATGATTTTTCTAAAGAAGAAAACTCAGCGTTTTATATAGGTAATGTGCAAATGAGCGATTTTTATGCTAGACATTTGGTTCTTTAACATTTCTGTAGTCGAGCAGATGCTCAACAAACAAAATTATCTGGATAATTTTGTGTTGTGCAGAGACAAAACAAACCCCAAACAGTGCAAAAGAGGTCTCATATTTATTTTCTAGGGGTATCTCCAGGATGGTCTTTTTGCTTGCCCTGAGGAGTTTATGTGATGAAGAGAGGCATAGTAAAATACTGGTTTCCCCAAAGTGCTGAATCATACCTGTCTGATCTGGCATATCATCTTTAGCACCACATCTTCAGAGAACCAGATTCTTCAGAATTTTTCATAGATATGGGAATGATCCTTAATGTGAGGATCTGTAATGTAGTCAGAATAAATTACAGTAATGTGAATGTATTTCAGGAGCTCTTACTTGAATTTTTGAGTTTTACATGTAGCACACTTTCAGTTGAAAGCTTTTTAAAGTCACTGTTTGCTGAAGGAAAAAGACCACCTGGCCAGGGTGTTGTAACAAATCCTTTCTATTGGGATTCTGATCCTGTTTGGATGGCACACTACCTATTGCCCAAGATGGAGAGGCTTACACCCAAGCTAATTAATTTGTTGGCAGATTGATTTAAGAGTGTGGGATGTTTGTGTGGCTGAGGGAGTTCAAGAACTGTGGCCTGAAATCAGTTTGATGAAATTCAGCTGGTCAGGAAGATAGTAAGGCATATTTTCAGGAAGTGCTCAGTATGTAGTGCTACAGGGTGAGGCCATAGCCGATGTTTGGGAATGAGGAAACCTGTAGGTTGAAGAAAATGGAGTATTGTGGTGTTAACTGTCAAAAGCAAGTATTCCACTAAGCAGTTATCCAAAATATTTGTAAATGCCTCTGAACTTCTGATTAAAGGTATTTTTAAAAGTTTAGCTAATTTTTTTTCTTGTCAGAATCCAACCTGGGAGAGATTGAGAGGCTGGGGACTACTGGGCAAGTGAGATCAAAAACAAAGTAAACATGGAGAGTAGCATAGATGCAGCTAAAATGGAAATTGGTTTATGCAAGAGAAATTAGGTATTTAGTTTACATTTTATTAAAGTATTTCATTTTTACATTCAGAATAGCAGTTTTCAGTTACTTTATTTTGGTGGACTGAACCACTTTGCAAAAAAGTGAAAGTTGAAACAGTCTTTTCCATAGAGCAGAAATTTCATTTCTTGACTAACTTTAATTCTTTTCTATATCTTCTTTTATCATCCAGCTGAATTAATTTAAAATCAGTGTTTCTGTAAAATACAGACATTTTAAAAATGTCCCATAATAAAAAAAGTCAGTCTAGCCTAGCTGATAATTTTTGAGCATTAATCTCATTGTTTGACCCTGAACAAGAAGTTTCAGCTTTGTCTTTCCTTTTTCCGTTGATGTTTTGTTGAGTAAGAACATAAGTTATTTTGAGGCAGAGACTGCATTTTCTTAATAGAATGAACTAAAATAATTTTGCTAGTGCTGTGGTGACAGTAATAATACCGGAGTTGCCATGGGAAGGAACAGAAAATTTAGCGTATTTGTTAAGATGTAACAATTTATTTCAGAAGTTCTGGGTGATAAGCTGAGCAATCACTATATTCAGAAGAGAATTTTCAAAACCAAGTCTCTCTCAGGAGGAAAATCTCTGCTGTAGAACACAATAGGATTTACAGAGCACAGTGCTGGATGTGGCAAGAACTTACAGGCTTTTGGGAAAGAATTCCTTTTTTTATAATGGAATGAAGCCTTCTGCAATTTCAAAGTGTCAGTTCTGCACTAGAATTCAGGAATCCCAATTACTGAGTTGCAGTTTGATCCCGTTACCTCCTCACAACTAAACTTTAACAGAACAACACAAGTGGCAAGGGAATGTGAGAACCTATGCTTGAATTATTTTGCAGTATTTTATTTTATGTTGGTTGCCTGTGATGGTCACAAAAATCAAATTGTGCTCTATTTACACTTCCGGTCAGCAAAATGCAGTGTAGCTTCCTGGGTTTGTCTTAGCCTTCAGAGCTTATTCATTTGCTCCTAGGGCCATCCCACCTTCTGATCGACACCCCAGCTATGGTTAGGGCAACTTGCACCTTATGTTCTTGCTGCTCAGGACATTCCACAATAACCTGAGCCCCTCTCCTGCCTGCCCCTTCCTCTCTTGTTTCCTTGCCCTCAGAGAGGAAGGCTTGCCTTTGTCCACGCAGTGTTTTGCCCCATCTCCCTTCTCTTGCAGGCCTGGTGAGATCCTCGGGGATGTTTGGGCCGACACTGGGCTTCCTACTGGGCTCCTTCTGTGCCAGTCTCTGGGTCGATGTCGGCGCCGTGGATGTTGGTACGGGACCCATGTGGGTCTCCTGGGATCGTGGGGGTGGCACCTTGGGCCAGCAGGGCTTTGGGTGCAGGAGCCTCCATGCCAAGGAGCACCTCACCAGTTCACTGCCCCAAAAACAGGGGCTCTCCAGAGAGCTTTTCCCGTCAAATATTGGCATTTTAAAATCAGATGTTGTAGTGTGGTTGGAGTAACCCTCCTACCCCCAGTGCACCTTTTTTATGCTTGCACACACACTTGTTACACCCTTGCTGTGCAGCTGAGAGCAAATGATTGAATAAAAGGCAGTCCCTATGTTGAGGGAGCAGTGAAAAACTCATGGACACTTGCAACACTTAGCAAAAGTATGCTGCAAAGATTCATCTCAAAACTCATTCACTTAGAAGTCTCTTATCCCATGGAAAACTTGAGGATATTTTGGGGAAAACGTAGAGTTTGGGGATGGAGAAGGAGGGCACTCAGATTGAGAACAGGGAAGGTTTTGGTTTTTTGGTTTTTTTTTTTGTGGTGGAGGTCATTTTGCTCATTCCCCCAGAGGGTATTGGAGGATTGTGGCAAAGAAATGCTGCCATGGGCTTTTGGACAGATCTATTGCAACCTGGTCTAGTGGAAGGTGTCCCTGCCCATGGCAGGGGGTTGGAGTGAGATGATCTGAAATGTCCTTTCCAACATAAACTATTATGTAATTTGAAACCAGCTTCATGTCAATTCTTCATATGGGCCCTCATTCACCTCTATCCTGTTTTAAATTATATATATGAGGGTATACAGTAATGTATACTAATCTGTAATAATTGCTCTCCATAACATTTAACCTATTTTCCTGTTTTTCTGTATTTTATAGATGCCATCAGCATAAATCCTAAGGATAGCCGCTGGGTTGGTGCCTGGTGGCTTGGATTGCTTATCTGTGGAACAGTCAACTTCATTGCCTCATTGCCTTTCTGGTTTTTACCCTATTCTTTACCAAAAGAAGGAGAGAATGAAAACTTGAAGATTAGTCACTTGTCAGTTCAAGGAGATCACTGTAAAATAGACACCCCAGCTCAGCCACAGTTGAAGTTCTCAGAGGCAGCAAAAGGTGAAAGATTATTGCCCAAATGTTTGCATATGAATTCTGTCTCATGGATTCATTGTGAGCTGAGCACGGACTCACACAGCCTTCAGAAAAATGCATGTTTCTGCGCTGCAAATTATCGACAAAATTTTGTCCTACTATAATTATTCTTTGAGGGCAAGTTTCAGCTCTCTCCTGATATCAGACTGCTGGAAAAAACTTGTGCTGTTTCACTGAGCACCAGGGATCCTCAGTTGATAGTTGTGAGCTGATTTATTACACCTACAGTCCTCTGATTATGAAGAGAGAGTGGGGAAAACATCCCATCCCTCATTCATGACCGATCCATAGCAGGCAGGCTCCTGTTTCACTGAGGAAAACCTTTGGGAAGGAAACTTAGAGCTTGCTGTGACTACATCACATGTTGGAGGGACTCCACTGGATCTGTAGCTCCTGTGTATGAGCTCAGGGATGCTGAATTCATCTCATATAGGCAATTCCAGATCCAACAGGCCATTGCTTTTATTGTTATGCCTTTAGTATTAGACCCAGTTTGTTTATATGTGCACACCTACAGTAGATGTGTTTTGAGCTCACCTTTTTAGGCAGCTGTGCCAAGAGCTAGACTACAGTCTAAATGCAGGTGTTTATGTTCACTTTATTTGAATGGATTTTAATGTTGTAATCAAGTGTCCCAGAAATTATTGCAGCATTCTTTGGGCAGCCAAGTGCTTCTGTTCTTTAGACATCACCCTCATGTGTGGTTGGTGAAGGCTCCTGCTTTAGGGACCACATACTACTCTTGGTAGAGGATCTTAACACTCTGTGCAGACCTTGTGAAGGTGTGCTGAGAGCTGAGCACCCCAGAGAGGAATCCTGTGCCACATAGAGGATAACCCAGGATCCCTGATTGCCAGCTCAGCATCCTCTGATGTTGGGCTGTTTGGCCCTGCTCCTCCTGTCAGGCACGTGTTGGCAATGACAACACTCACTTGAGTGTTGTGGTAGGCACAGAATTATAACCTGCAACGCAGCCAGTAATTAAATCCAAGCTAATTTTACTATCTAAAGGATACCAAAACAACTCTTCTGTGTTTAGCAGGGTGTACAACATATACCTCTCCATTGCAGATTTCTTGCCAGCACTCAGGAAGCTGTTTGGAAATCCAGTTTTTGTGGTGTTCATCTTCCTGACTATTCTGCAGTACAATTCCCTTGTTGGGATAATAACTTATGAGCCAAAGTTTATGGAGCAGCAATTTAATGTATCCGTGGCAAAAGCCATCTTTCTAATTGGTAGGTACCTGACTTATTTTCAAATTCCACTGTCAAAAAGCAAGCTTTTATTTGTTATTTTGCCTTCTGTTTTAGAAGGAGCTTATGTTAACTTTTTTGGTTAAAAAGGAAGCATGTAGTAGTTTCCTAATTTTCTTACTGTGTTTTGGAAATGGATGTTAATTTTAGTGTTAGTTATCCTGGTGCTGCTAATTCAGTGAGCTAGAGGATTATTAAAACCAGGTGGAAGCTTTTTTCATAGTAAGATTTGGGTTATGTGTTTTTGCAAGTAAAAACCACACATCTGTCATCAGCTGCAACTAAGTAAAAACTAATAGAAATTTAAAGTGTTTAATGAGATGTTTGATTTTTTTTTTCTTTTCAGAGTAACACATTAGTATAAGTATTCTTTGATCTTGATATGAAATCCAAATTTTATAAGCAATAAGGAACCAAAATATACAAGTTTGAGTCACTTCATTAATTTCAAATCTCTTTTTCTGTTTACCAGTTCCTTCAAAAATACTTTGTCGTGTGCTACAAAAAAAGAATGCTGAAATTATATTTATCTTACAGGAATTTATATGGTCTCATAATCTGGAGGGAAAACCAGGCTATGTGAGGTCATTGCAGAACTGATACTGCATTACTTTAATCTGAAGACACAATGCCTTAGCTACAAATGTGGGAAGAATTTTCTTTTTCCTATCTTTTTTCTTCTGAATGCTCAGAAAATTTTACAGAAATGACCAAGGAAACCAAGCGACCTGAAAAGGCAAACCCGTCCCACTAACACCTTGTAAAACCTCTCTGTTCAGGAAGTATATGTGTAAGGGCTGGTGTTTGAAATGCTGAACAGATTAAATCTAAATGTGAATAATCTCTTTGCTCACTGTCAGATTGACATGGAATCCAGTGCAGAACCAGGTGCAACTTCCGTTTATATTTGGTTTTGGTGACTTTTTTGTAGCTTTGACAAAGTTTTGTTTTATTTTATATGAAGGGCATATGAGCTAAGACATCACTCACTTCAGTTTCTAATAGGTTAAGGTTGTATACGTTTTATTATATCTACATACAAACAACAATAGAGTGAAAATGCAGTGAAGACTGAGGAACTGAGCTTTCTAAAATCATAATATGATTTGAAAAAGAAAATGGGGATGTGAAATTACTAGAATGGAATATGAATCTCAGAACCTCAAAAGAATCAGCCCAAAAATATTTTGAAAATACTAGAACCAGATATTTATTCTAAAAGACTCAATGCAAGGGAGAGCAGTTAACATTTTTCTTGCTATCTATTTGCAGGCGTGATACTTTTACCTGTCACAATCCTGGGGATGTTTTTAGGAGGCTTCCTGATCAAGAAATTCAAGCTTCACATAACTGAAATGACCAAGTTTGCGTGCGTCACCTTTATAGTGGCGTATTTGCTGAACCTCTTGTACTTTGCGTGCAGCTGTGAGGCGCTCCAGGTGGCCGGGCTGACAGCGCCATACTCTGGGTTTGTATCCCCTCAGGTCTGGGGTGCTTCAGTCATTTGTCACAGCTGCTTCTGTGGGGGTGATGCACAGAAGAAAATCCAAGGTTTTGAGACAGAATTGTCAGTCTGAAGTCATACCTAAAGCTGGAGATGGGGAAAATATGCCAATTTTATTTACAGAATTTTGTTTAAACTAGACAATTCATTTTTCTAAATTCTTTTTCCTAAAAATACCTACCTATTTTGGCAAATTGCTAAAAAAAAGATGACGTTTATTACAGGCAAATTAAATTTGTTTTCTCTTTCAAAGCTTTAACTTAAAGCTAGCTTTTTTCTATTATGTAAGGGAGTAGGATGCAAAAGAAGTGTTGGAAACGTCTTGCCCCCAGGCAGTGCCTCCAGACGGGACCATTGCTAGACGAATAGTTATGAGCCCACGTGGGGGATTGCCAGCCCCCTGTGGTACTTGGAGTTGCTTGTGAGCCATTTCTCATCTGGAAGGTACAAAGTGGTCCTGGGCTGTGTGCTGCAAGGAGAGCCTGCCCCTCCCTTACCGGGACCATGGCCCGTGCTTCCTCGAGAACCTTCTCCAGACTCTAGCAGCCTGCCACAATTACCTACTGTATCAATTCAGCTTGGTCTGGTCCAAATTTCACAGAATTTTAAAGGATTAAACTGAATCCAGCAGGACTGGGGTGCATTTTTAGTCCAGAAAGAAACTCAGCCCTGTGTTTTTTGAAACAGAGTCTGTCCTCAGGGAAATATCTAAGTTATCTTGATGAACCTGATGTCCAGCTCAACTTTGAGCTTAGTTTCTGCCATGAAAGTATTTCAGGGGTTTGTGCAGTGGAGATAACCCTGGTTGAGTGCAATATCTGGTACTGCAGAGTGAATTAAAAATAAGCATAAACAACAAGAGACCATATACTGAAAGAGCAATCACAGTTTGTCCAGAAGAACTGAGTCTGGAGAGTTTAGCACATATTAGTGTTTCTGGTTAAGTGACTCATTTAGTGTTTTCCCTGTTCAACAAGTCATATTTTGAAGACAAGCAGCAGCCTAATGAGGGCTAAGTCCCTCAGTTACCTTCCCTTCTAAGAGACTTAGGGGAAATGTAGTCCACATAATTTGTGCTTTTGGCTGAGGGAAGGAAGAAACAGGAAGAAAAGGCAAGTTTTGGTCATTTTTCAGTTTCATTTGTGATTGACTTCACAGCAAGGGTGATTTGTAGATGGTGGGCTCCTAACACTTTCTGGAAACTGAGCACTGCTAACACGTGCTCAGAGTGTCCTGATAGAGTCACCTGGATCCAGTGAAAAAAAATGTCAAGTAAATCTTGCTGTTTTGGTTTTATGTGGTTTTACATTCCTACCTCTATCACCTGGATATGGTATGATATCATGCTGCTGAGGAAAAGTATGGTCTTTTCGTGGACCATGTTTCTGTGATAAGAGATTCTAACTATGACTTTCTTTTTCTTGGGGTGTGCTTTCAAATGCAAAAGTAATACTAGATATTCCTGCCCAGCCTTTTCATTACCATGCTTTTTCAGTGACAATCCATAGGAATGTTAATGCTTGATGAAAAATCCCAACAGAACTTTGTTTTAGCTGAAAATCACCTGAGTGACCATATGACAGCTTCATAGTGCATTGGTGGTAGCAGATAGCTGCCCATTCTGATTGGCTTTATTTTCTCCATGCTTTTCCTCACTATTTCCCTATATATTTTTTTTCTTTTTACTATATAATTCCACTAAATAATTGCTTAACTTCTTTCTGTTTTCCTCCAGAATAAAGCACCTTTCCTCCAGCAAGCACATCTACATGGCCAGCTGCAATGCTGAGTGCAACTGCAAGGTGGATCAGTGGGACCCTGTCTGTGGGGATAATGGGATCACATACATGACAGCCTGCTTTGCAGGGTGCAAGTCATCATCTGGGACAGGAAGGAATATGGTAAATATCCAGGCAGGCAGGTGACTGTGCAGTAGGTCATGGAGTAATGGTTTTAAGTTAAAAGAGGGTAGGTTTAGACTAGATAAAGGGGAGTCATTTTTACCATCAGGAAAGCCATTTCCAGGACTTCAAATAATTCTACCTGAGCAAGACTGTTAAAAACATTGTGTTTGCAGAAGAGTGTGTAAATGCTTATATTTTCTGGCAGAAGCAGAATTGTCTTCAGTGACAATACTGAAAAAGACAACAGCCCGGGCTGGTATGGCAAGTGAAAAATCTAGCTGCTGAAGTGTTTGTTTATCACCACTGAATTCTGAATAAGTAAATTCCCCTTCTCATCTTCTCCTTTCAGGTGTTTCACAATTGCAGCTGTGTGCAAGGACAAGGGCTCGGGCTTGGCAATTCCTCTGCGGTTTTGGGACAATGCCAAAGAGAAAGCTGTACCAAAGTCTTTCCCTATTTTTTAGCATTGCAGACTGCATGTGCATTTTTTTTAGCCTTAGGAGGCACTCCAACATACATGATTATGTTTAGGTGAAATACTTTACTTTACCTTGACCTTAAAGCTTGGGGAAAGAGAAGTAGAAAATGATACCTACTATTTCATTCCTGCTGTGAGGAATGGCATGTCGATCAAATTGTGCCCCTGAGGATTTGCCTGTACTCTGAAATACAGCTTTTTTCAGAGGCAGAGCAAAATATCTGTCCAGAAATTTAATTCTAATTTGATGCTGAATAGATACTTTGGTGATGAAAGGGGGAGTATTATGCTGGTCCTGAATGCTGGGTTTCAATTCTAGCAAAGAGATGTTTTTATAGGAGCATTGGACTTGAAATAAGATGCAGTGCTAAGCCATAGCCAATGCTGTTCACATTATTCATACTAAAACAGGTACTTTGTTAAAAGCCTTGTGGCTTCACAATGTCCTCTATGTTGGGAGAAGTCTGATGCTCCCATTTTTTTGGTCAGCTGATTGGAGCAGAATTATAGCAGGAATATTTTTTTCAAGTTTTCATTCCTTCCATTGGAAAGCAGCACTACTGTTTTACATTCAGAAGAAAAGACAATGTTCTGTGCCTGCCATGTGGAAGTGTCTTTATCCTCCTGCTCACATGTGGATCACAATCACGGTGGTCAGTGCACGTGACTGAGTAGTGACTGCGTAACTTGGCAAAGCTGCTGATTTCCTGCAGTATTTGTAAGCATAGTGCACACCTGGGTTATGGACAAGACTCACTTTGCTGGCCAGTTTTCAGAACCCTATTGTGTATAATGAGAAGCCTTTGATGCTGACGCTCAAGACAAACAAACTCCAGGGCAGGGAGCAGGCTGGGCACAGCAGGGCTGCCTCCTGCCCCTGTGCCAGCTCAGTATTCCCCTCTGGTTTTTATCAGTTCTTGCAGCTCACCTGATGGACACAGGTTGCTTTCCGCTGGTAAGGAATGAGGTGCTTTTACAGCCAGGTCACTCACGTTGGCTGTGTTGCTGTGAAATGCTGGAGGCAGAGGTGGGTTTAATCTAACAAGGACTACACATCCTTGTTCCTTCTGGTCACCACTGCAAAAGTGCACCACTGCAAAACCCTCATAAAGTGAGGCTTGGTGCTTGACCTAGAGACCTGTCTTGGTTTGGTTGCTTCGCTTTCACGTCCCTGTGCATCATCTCCCGAAAGTATTTACAACCTGTTTTGCTTTGGCTCAAGATGAGTTTCTGTAGATTATTCCATTTATTTCAATGAGTGTTCTTCTGCAGAAGGACACTCTGCATCTGTACTTTAGCTTTGGTAAATGTTTTCAGTCAGGGCTCGAGTGGGCTCTGCCACAGTACCCTTGCAGGGGGGCATGTGCAGGTGCATTACTCTGTTCCTCAACATGCTGGTTTTGTTTCCTTTCCAGATCTGTTTCTCCAGACCTGAAATCCTTTGCTGTTGGAATAGAGACTTTGGGTGGTAGAGTACTAGGTAAGATTTCATTTCTTTGTGGTTTTCAAGTGGGTAATCAAAGAAGCCAAAGAGCTAGACCAAAGTTAGCCATTGCATTGCGCTTGCTCCAGAGAAGAACAAAACAAACATTCTAAAATTTTTCTTTGTAAGTAGACTATACATTTCAAAATGTTTGGAGGAGCTTGCTGGTATGTATTTATGTATTATGATAATCTATGCAGATTTTTTTCTCTACACTGAAAATAAATTAGACAAAGGAAGGAAATTTCATTTTACTTTGGAGGGTTTTTTTAATTTTAAATTGTGGACCCAGCTACATGAGCTTGATCAGTCTGCATATCCGTAGCACCCATCCTCCCTTTTGCTGACCATTATTCACTTAAAGCTCCGGTGTACTTTGCCTATTATTTTGTTTCTTGAGTTTATCTGCAATGAACAGATAAGTATTTGGGTAAGTATTCAGACACATAGTCTGCCCTGCCTCAAGCAAACCTTGCGTCGTCATCCCTTGTTTGCTGATTTTGAAATCTCTTCCTTGAAGACCAGCCCAAGTAGTGGTTTGGATCTCTTTTCTAATCTCCATATTTTAGCTGATTACTGCGGAGAATCAATCTTCTACTTTGATAAGACAGTTAACTTCACAAAATTGCACACTTGCTCTCAAACAGCTTACTGATGATATTAAAACAGTATTGTCTAAAAGATATTCTTTGAGTACTACATAAATGTAGGCTTATTACCCAGTTTCTGTGGAGTAAATGCTTAGTTTTGTCCCTTTGCACTGCACTAATTACCTTTTAATGGCAAGCTGTTGTGTAAGACCTGAATAGATACATCAATATGCATAAGTATTAATATGTCATGGCATGTACAGTAGTTTCACGAATACAAGCCGCATGGATTATAAGCCGCACCCCCGGTGCCTCGACAATGTTGCTGTCTTTGTCAATAGATAAGCCGCACCCCGAATATTAGCCGCACTTTCGTTCGTCGCGAGAATCCGTGCGCAGCTTTCACAAATTGGCCAATTAGTAACAGGATCGCGGCATAGCGGGCTTTACTGGCTCGGGGTGGGGCCAGGAAGGCTCGGCCCGCTCATGGTTGCCGACGGGGCCGGGTGGCCCAGCTCAGCGCCACGGCTCGGCGGGGCTGGCCGGGTGGTGCTGCCGCCGCCGCCGCCGCCGGGCTCGCTGGCCCCCCTCTCCCGTCAGCACCGCCCCGCTGCCGCGTTCGCTCGCCCGGCTGGCAGGGCTGCCGCCGCCGGGCTCGCCGCCTGCCCCGCTGCCGCTTTCGCTCGCCCTGCGCCTCGCGAGCGCCGCGCCCGCCCCGCGGCGCTTTCGCGAGCGGCGGCGGCTCGTGGCGGCGGCTCGCGGCGGCGGCTCGCGGCGGCGCTTTCGCGAGCGGCGGCGGCTCGCGGCGGCGGCTCGCGGCGGCGGCTCGCGGCGGCGCTTTCGCGAGCGGCGCTTTCGCTCGCCGAGCGGCGCTTTCGCGAGCCCCGCTTTCGCTCGCCCCGCCGGCAGGGCTGCCACCGCCGCCACCAGGCTCGCCGGCCGCCCCCTCCTGTCTGCACCGCTGCCGCGTTTGCTCGCCCTGGCCGGCACTGCAGGCCCCCGCACCGCCGGGCTCCCCCACGCTGCTGGCCCCGATTCTGCTGGGCTTCCCCCGCTGCCAGGCAGCCCCACCCGCCGGCCTTCCTGCTTCTGCCATGCTCCCCTGCACTGCTAGCCCCAGTTCTCCCGGGCTCCCCCGCCCTGCTGGCTCAGGCTCTGCCGCCCTCCCTGCCCCGCCCTGCTGGCTCAGGCTCTGCCGCACGCCCCCCACACTGCTGGCCCCGCCTCTGCCAGGCTTTCCCACCTCTGCCGGGGCCGGCCGGGCTCCAGCTTGGCTTGGGGCTGCCGCGGGCTCTCACTTCCGTGTTGGCAGCTTTTAGAATTTTGTTAATAGATTAGCCGCCCCGGAATATTAGCCGCACTTCCGGGTTTCCACCAAAATTTTGGTCAAATTGGTGCGGCTTGTATTCGTGAAATTACTGTAATTCCACACCAGGGATTGCAAAAGAAATGTTGATTATATTATTTTTTTAAACAACCGAAGTTAAACTTCTAATAAAAATAGCATTAAAGGGAATTGCTAACATTTCCCTTGCTGGATATTATTAAGCTGTAATTGTCCATCATTTCAACTCCCTTTAAGTACTTGCATAAATATTTTCACAAATCTTGTCATCTCAAAGCTGGAACTGGATGTTCAGTCCCATTCTATGCAGGCATAATTCAAAAAGCTGGAGGTTCACTTCCTCATTTATATACTTGACATGAAATTAGGAGCTCTCCATGTCAGAGATCATGTAATGAGAATTTTCTTTCCAGGAGGACTCCCAGCCCCGATTTATTTTGGTGCCTTGATAGACAAGACCTGCTTGAAATGGGGGACAAAAAGCTGTGGAGGATCTGGATCCTGCAGAGTATATGACACAAAAGAATTCAGGTAATCCTCATTGAGGTTTGGGAATCTGGGCAGCAAGGACCGAGGTGAACTTGCCTCATGCCAGCTGTCTGTAGACTGATTAGGGTCTAACTGCACCATAGCTCCTTACTTTGACTAGACCTTAATAGGTAAATAAGCCAAATACTTTTTATTCAGCCTGACACCTAAAATTGCAGGGCACTTCCTTAAGTAATGAAAATTAGTTCTTTTGTTGTAGTCTACACTGAATAATAAGTGCACTGATTAATTCTGGGACATTTTGTGGGATGCTGAAAAACTGTGAGCTACATGTAGCTCTGCAGAGTCTCTCCCTCATCCCCACTCCCTCCTTCCTCATTTATTTGCTTCCTGTTGTCTAAGACACCTCACAAAATCCCCTTGGAGGGAGGACACAAATGACTGGAGAACTGTGGCTGGGAGCACTGAGTGTGCCAGTGAGGAGATGGAGAGGGACAAGGACAATAGGCAAAAAGCCCCAGCTGGTGCAGCTCCTCTTTAGTTAGCCCTAAAATAGAGTCTGCTGAGTGTCTCCAGACATTTCTGCTCTAAGACCTGATTAGAGCCTGTCTGGGCTAAATATCACCAGGTCATTTGCTTTCTGCCTCCTATTTCTTATTTTAAAATGTGACGAAATACCTGGCTGAGAACAGATGATTTTGTCAAGCTTCTCCTTCTATCTTACTTGGTTCCATAGAGAATTGCAAAGTTTTATTAATATAATTGTGTTTTGTCCCTTTTTCCCCCCCCAGGAATGTCTATCTTGGCCTCATTGCAGGACTACGGGCAGGATGCTGTCTCTTGTACTTAGTGCTCTCCGTTTTAATTATGAAACGCTTCAAACCAGATGGCAAAGAGATGACAGATATTAAAAATGCAGAGAGATCAGCCAGCAAAGAACTAGATACTGCTAACAAAAGAGAAATTCTTCCTGGTTCAAGAACCTCAGAGGAGAGTGAGGAAACTTATATGTAAAAATGAAACAAGACCTAGGCTTCAGTTTTTCTGAAGTGCAAAAGGAGTCTAATTACTGGCTATAACAACTAGTTTACATTTTGGGAGTTCAAAAAGTATCTTTGAACATTGGCTTTTTATTGGCTTTACCCATCATCTTCCTTTTGTCATCTAAAACAGCAATAAGGGGAAAAGGTGTTCAATATTTTGGGGAACTCTGCCATCCTCCTGCTCTCAGTCCCTTTCCTTGACCCACAGTAGGACAATCCAAAAATTTTGCAAATGTCATAAATGTGATTATGATTGAAAAATTAAGAAGAAATCCATAATAAGCTGCTTTGTTGTTTTCCACTGAGGATATTTCAAGTCCTCTTGCTCTGTATTTAGTCCTAGAGCTCTCCATGGCCAATCAATCTTGACTTGGGCTACTGTGATGTGAAAAGTAGGGGGGGTTTTGCTGTGAGGTTTGTTTTGCTGTGGGGTTCCTGACCAGAGCTTATGGTTCCAGACTTGCTCCCATGTGCCATGACCAGGTGAGACCCCCAGGGCTGTCAGGGAGCACCTTCTGAGCTCAAACAGCACTACAGCTCTGGGGGTTTGGCTTGAAAGGGTTAAACAAAGTGGACAGCAAATAAACAAAGAGGTGTATTAATTTTGCAGCACATCTCAGAAATGGGTTTGAGATAGACTGAACTGCAATAAAGTGATAGGTACTTAAGTTTCTTTGGTTTCTTTTTTTGGGGGGGTTTTGTTTGGTGTTTGTTTGTTTTGTTTGTTTGTTTTGGGTTTTTTGTGTGTGTGGAGGGAAGGGAGGCCAGTTTTATCCTAAGGACCACTGTATTTGTACCACATACCTACATTTCCTTCCTTTTTTTAAGGAACCTTCAATACACCTTGAAATACAGTACTGCACACTTGAAAACTCACAGCTTTCCACAGACAGCCTTGTCCAGAGAGAAGCTTTATTAAAGGAAGCTCCTAACAGTTACTGAATGGGGAAAGAAATCTCTAAAAATATTATTTGTCTAATATTTTGTTGACAGCCCTCAGGCAGTACCTTTGTATTAGGACCAAACCTACTCAGCAAGCTCACTTTAGATTTTGTTTTATTTTCTGGAGGGTATCTTTTCTCCCTGCAGTGCTAAAACCAGGAGCCTAAAACCAGGAAACAAAATTTTTCCTAATTTTAATCTTCTTTTAGGATATGGAATGGAGATAATAGACATAAAGAAAATCTACCACAATTTATCTGAAAAAGTAGCAGATCGCAGGGCTAATAAGAGGGATTCTCAAATGATTTTATGACCTTTCTTCTACCATCTGCCCCACCTGAGTGCAAGAACAGGGATAGGAAAAGGATTGGTGGCATACTCACTGAAAGGAAGTTCCTCATATCCTGGCCTTTTGGGGATGGAGTTGTTTGCTTTTAATTGCTTCAAGACAATGACCAGCACTTTTAGACATTGTTTTGTACATTCACAGCTCTGATTATCAACTGCCAGCAGATCTGGGCAAGGTGTGTCTACTATGAGAGATGAAAGGAAAGACACTCTAGCACAGAAGATAGCAATAAATTATTAAATTGAAATCGAAGTTCCAGACAACACCTCGGGAACTGTACACAGAGAAAATCATGGTGTGTCATTCTCCTTCTGCAAGCATTGTAACATTGAATAAATGCCTTGGCAGTTCTAGAAACACTCCTGATCTGCGCCAGACAGAGTCAGTCAGGTGACTCACACTAACATCATTTTCCTTTTACTTCTGTTGTTTAGGTATTTCTTTCTGTGCACTGTTGTATTTTTGTGAGGGTTGTTGTTGATTTTGGTTTTTTGTTGTTTTGGGGGTTTTTTTTAATTTCTTTTTTATATTATAGGGTTTTTTTTGATGGGAACATCTTGATTTTCCCAGGAGGTAATGTTTTATCAAAGGCATGTTGATAATTGATGTCAAACTGGAAATGAGATTCTGGTCAGATCTGATGATTCATGCCCAGATCTTTAACCCAGATGAAACTTAGCGAAGCAAGGTTTTTCAAACAAATAGAATTAACATCATTCTTCATAACAGTGCTAAATGGATCTAGCACAAGCCTTGCCACAGGTGATATTAAATGAACTTTTCACTCATTATTCTGACAACTCCAAGGCTGTCTCACTTTCCTGTGTTTTCAACATGGACTGGTTTTTTTTAGTGCAAATCCAGCACTCTCCTGTGAACAGAAGGTAGAAACTTCTTAAAGGGGAGCAGTTTGTATTTCAACAGCCAGCAGGTACAGAGCATGCCAAAAATTAAATAAGTTGACCAGTCTAGTGGCATTTTCCAAAAGCTTTTTATCTTTTCCGATTCCTCCTGCTTCAAAGGCCAGGCTTCACCAACCTGAGAGGCAGAGGGGGCCCTGGGGCTCTGGGTTGATTGCAAAATCACATTACTGACTCTAGGATCAACACTGCTATCTTTGTCCTGTGTGAGAGCTGTGATATCTCTGAGCACCATCACTTGGAAAATCCTCCAGGAAAGTAGAAAAGCCTGTTGACTTTTAAGTTCATAAGAGAGATTGTTAACCAAGAAAGCCATTCTGGAGGCAAATTTGCAACTCTACCAAGCCATTTTTGTAAATACGGGCTACAAACCATGAAGTTTCAGGATCATTATAGAGAGTTTGATGGGCCATACATAGTTGTAAGTCCACTTAAATCAATGGTCAAATGAAAAAGGCAGTGAGTTTTCACCAGACTGCAGGAGATTTAAGGGCATGAGCTTTGTGTTTACCCAACTCTTCTTTGAGGATTTCAAAAAGCTCTTTAATGGCATTTTCAAAGTCCTTGTGTCAGAATAACTACATGAGACAGAAGACAGCGCAGTTATTGGGCATTTCTTTGCTTTTAGATGTACAATTGAGCAGACACAATGACCTATGACTACCTGTTTTTATCATGCCTTCTAGTTGTTTATCAAAGAAATGGAAAAAACCCCAGCATTCCTAAACCCACACTTTTCTGTATGTATTAGGATCATGTACCCTACATAAACCAAGCCCTTCTCTGGCTTTTGTGTCCTCATTATCGACAACTCCTGTCTATCTTGGCACAATAATAAGTTGGGAATAAAGTACTAGTTGTTGCAGAATAAACAGAAAATACCTCAGGCTGTCAACTCAAATTTAAAGCATTCAAAATGTTTTTAAAACATAGGAGAGAGGTAACATTAGATTTAGACTACCAGTTTTCAGTGTAGAGTATGTTGTTATTTTCCCTTCCTCAAGTTTGAAATACGGTCAATGTTTTTTCCAGCTGAAACTGTTAATATGGATGTGAATCATGGTTTTTGGGGTTTTTTTCTCCAATGGTATTTTCTATTAATGTGTTTAGTCTGAACTACATAAACATAACTAAATTCTAGTTCAAGTTGGGGATTGTTTTCCAGTGGGACTAAGTGTTTTTTTAGTTAGGTGTTCTAAACGTGCTGTAATCTGATTACCACTTTTAGTGAAAAACTAAGTAAGTCTTGAGTGACTGAGAATATCAGAAAGCAACAGGTCATCAGATTTCTGTAGATCAGTTTAATGAACTTGGATGGGGTCAATAAGGTAATTGTTATAAGAAAAATACAGCTTATAACAAAATGTTCTGATGGAATCCTTGGGTTTTGGTCAGGAAAAAAAAAAAAAGGGATTTTGCTGGAAAAAAAGCCCTGGGAAATATTATTAAAATTCTTATAACAGATCTGCATCTTAAACTAGAGATGTTCTGAGTCAGTGACTGTCAAACCTAATAATTAATCTTCTCAGCTGTGTTGCACTATAAAATATTTATATAAAATGCAACATTTTCTTCTGTAAAGTCACCAGATAGGAAATCATCCTAAGAGTTTTCATGTTTCTTTGTAGGAGATAGTGCTGCATAAATGAATGAGCGCTCTTGTTATCTGCAAAAACCATAAATGACTTAATCTTGTTTAAATGCCTATTTATTTTAATATCATCTTATCAATGGAACACTGATGTTACATATTATTACCTGTAAAATTAGTATTACACCAGGTCACATAATCACAGACTTTGTGCTGAGTCCTGGCTTAACTGACAAGATCAAAGAAACCTGAAAATTACTCCTGTGCTAATAGCAGGTTATAATAATAATATCATCATCATCATTATTATTATGATCTGAAATATCTCAGAGGTCTGCCAGGTTTTCTGTATTGATTACTTCAATATTTTTTTTCAAGCTGCAAGTGCATGGTCAGAAAACCGTCTCTTAAACATAAGAGATAGATAAATTTCTATATAAAATTTTGTTCTTCACGGCCAGAAGAATGTATGACTCACACAAGATTAAAATGGGCAAATGTAGTATTGTATCAGTTGGAGAATGGCTCATCAGGATAACTGGTTTGCAGTGTGGAACATAGCAACACATGAATAAAATTGCAAAGGAAGAGAAGAATTTGCTTTAGGAGACAGTGGAAAACTTCCTCATCGTTGCTTGTAAGTATAGATCTGCATCTTAAAAAGCTGATAATGAGAGGAAGAATTTCTTTTTTAGGTGTACTATTTTAGGTAATTTGGGTAGCAATTTTGAGTTTAAAATCCTTTGTACTTAGAAATCTGAAAAATCTAGTACCAGGCTCACTGAATAAAGCATTTTACTAAAAAACCTAAACAAACCAGGGCACCTCAAAATCGTTTTATTTTTCAGGGGTTTTTTCAAGTGTCATTTCAGAGCAAGCACACAAAGAGGTGCAACTTATCTGAAGATAAGGAATGTTTGCCAATCCCTGACTGTTCCAATCTCGTATTTGCTTTAGCCTGCAAATACCTGACCTTATGTTAATTGGAAAAAAGTCTAGATCATAAAGTTATAAACCAATATAAAAAATCAAGAGGAGATTTACATTGCAATCAAAGGTGTGATCACGGATGAGTGAGCTGAAACTGCTGAATCCAGCTGGCACCTGCTCAAGTGCTGAAAAAGGCACCTGCTACCGCTTCTGGGAAGGTGATTGGACAGAAAGCCAAAACCCTGTGCTGGAAACTGTATGGCCAAGGCATGTTCATGACTACTGCCATTTGAAGCTAAATGAATCAAAACTTCCAGCTGCAGAACTGTTTTCTCCAGGCAAAAATTACTCATTGGTCAAGAAATAAAAGGGTGGGAACTTCAGATAAAATGTTACCAAAATACTTATGAACTATATGTAATATAGTTTTCAGACATGCAAAGTCACCCAGAATGAGGAAACATCTCAATAACTGTTAATAAACAACCAAACATCCTGATTTTTGAAGCTGTATCTCTTTAGAGTAGGAAATATATCGTAAAGCACTTCATTTCTTGTATGTTTACTGTCATCTAACTCGCACAAATGGGGGCTTTCAAAGCACTTGCAGGGTCCTGTTTCATTACTGAATGTGAGTTAAGCTTTTTGGCTTTGGGATGCCATTATAAAGTAAACCTGAAGGACAAACTTTGACTTAAGAGTTTGACTTATGAATCTGGTTTATAAGTGCTTTGGAAAATTTTATTTTACCCACCTTGCATTTCTTGACTGAAGAAATGAAATTGTAACAGAGTAAGGAGGTGAATGCCAACATCCCAAATGCCAAGGATCCCTGTTCAGTTTCAGTGTGTCAAAAAATGTCTATCCTGAGGGTAACAGCTCCTCCAAGCAAACTTTTGGAAGCTAAAGAACACTTCTTGTCATGTCAGATCATTTAAATGTTTATGTGCAATATATAATTGATTTTTCCAGCTCAGTTTTTCTGTCCTCTCTGACTCCATCGTGTTGATGGAGACTGACCTAAAAGCTAGAAATGGTAAGTTTGGTGGAAATACCATAATCACGTTTTTCCTGTGGATCCAGAAGAGATCTTCTGAGAGAAAAACTGAGGAGCAGAAAGGAACAAAAATAGTTCATGCTGATCACTGAGCTGTCACTGCAGAGGCTAAGTTGCAGCAACTTGCAAAGAAACAGTTACAAGTAGTGGAGTAATTCCTTAACAGGATTTTCTCTTTCAAACTGCACAGTGCAGGGACTCAGTCCAGCATCAACACAAATGCTCCCAACCCTGCATGCAGTCCCTACCCAGAGGTCCCCTTTTTTTTAATCAACTGGGCTGCATTATTTGCAGATCTTCATTGTTCATACCAAGTGTTGGAACAATTTAGTCTCGTTACTGTAAACAATTCTGTTCCTTGCATTTCCAGTCCTTTTTCTTTGATCTCTACAATGACCTAAGTAATATGTAAGAGCTGATGTCTGCCCATGTGGACTCTCTGCACAGTGTTTGATAACTATTTTTACTATTTCATCTGGTTTTGGAAGTGGAATAATTTAGACAATACATCAATTTGATAAGTTTTTATTTTGATTTTGGTCTATCCATACTTCCTTAAGTATGTGCTGCCACACCAGTTTTGTTTTGCTGTTCTACATTTGTTGAAATTTTCAGTTCTCCCAAACCTTTTAAGGATCAAAAGCAGCATATTTGTTAAATAAATTGTCTACTGTTTCTTTCCAGGCCAATATTGACATTTTTTTGCAAGGCCACTGTGACTGCCAAGTGCTTCCCTTCTCCATTAGTGTCATCAGTATAGAGATAATGACACCTGACAGGTCTTCCAGACCTACTAATGCTTGCATGACCTTAAGAACTAACTGTTGAATTTCCTGTATCCTTGGAGGGTTTGTCAAACAGGGCTGGAATAAGGGCATTTGTGAGACCTGGATGGCAAAAGCATTTCTTACTCTCCATAATACTTCTTTTTAACCAACTCAGTGCATTCCTGAAGTCAAAGAAAACAACAAACAACTTTAAGTCCTGTGTATTAAAATGAGGATTTAAAAAAGACTAGTGGGCTGAAATTAATGATGATTCAGAAATGAGTCAGCTATTGAATCCTCCATCAAAATCTGTTTTCAAGAAGGGGATATAAAGGAGAAAAAAAAGGATAGTATGAATAATTGGAAATGAGCTTTTACAAGTACAGTAATTTCACAATTACAAGCCGCATCGGTTATAAGCCGCACTTCCGGGGTGTCGGAAATGTTTCATTTTTTCTCCATATATAAGCTGCACCTGATTGTAAGCCGCACTTTCGTTCACAGCGAGGATCCGCGTGCAACTTTCACAAAGTTGCCAGTTAGTAACAGAATTGCGGGATCACGGAGTTTACTGGCTCGGGGCAGGGCTGTGTGGGCTCGCACTTCTGGGTTACCAAATTTCTGAACCTCATCAATATATAAGCTGCACCTGATTATAAGCCGCTCTTCGGGTTCGGACCAAAATTTTAGTCAAAATGGTGCAGCTTATAATTATGAAATTACTGTAAATACTTGCAGCTACTTAATGTAAGTAAGGAATTCCAGAAAGCATGCACAAGAAGGAGCACCAAGAAAACTAATTAGCTCTATTACTGCAGATATCATAAAGAATTGATAACTGCTAGGATTTCAGGTGAATGCAGCAGACAATTTGAAATTTTGGAAGAATTGAGAGATCTGACTGCAATAGAACACTTATCCTTGAAGTGAGTTGAACACAACACCCAGGTTGTGATTCTGATCCCACAGGGCACTCGGGGTGGGCTTGCACAGAATTCTAGGCTGTCCCTTATGTCTTCATATTTCACACTGATTGATGCATTAAATTTGTAATATCCTTTAAATTCCAAGAGTTTTATTAGAAAGGAAAATTAATATGTTTGTTTGAAACTCAAGTCAGTTCTGTTGTTCTGCTGCACTGCATATAATGCTTGACAGACTGGTATTTTACCAAAAAATGCATTTGACAAATTCTGAAATTTTAAAAACAATAGTGATAACATTTAACACTGCTTTAGATGACAACTAATGAGTTCCCCTCCCAGTTTGGACAAAGTAAAATTACTCACACCTGATAGATTTGCATCAGTAGAGTCCTTGACACCAAAACAAAACTGGTTTTGTTTTTTTTGTCTGTCATATATCTGTGATGTATTTTATTGCCTGGAGATTCTACTCCAGAATAAACCTATGGCAGCATCCATGGGGGTGGTATGCACCACATAAAGAAATGAATAAGCTTGTCTCATGTTCTGCATTGATTAAGACATAAATTTAGCTCATGGCACTGCACACAGACTTGGAAAGACAATTCTTTTTTTTATGTATTCCACCTTTGTCTTAAAGAGGAGATACTCAAAAAAAGTGGAAACATCTGGAGCAAACCATGCTTAGCTAAAAAGTATTTTTATATTGATTTTGAATATCAGATACTTCTTAAAAAGAAGGAAAAGCTCTGCACAGTTATTTTCCCAAGCACTAATAGAAAAGACAAAAATAATTACCTTGCCTGCTTCCAGCACAAAAAGTAGCAAGACAAGATAAGACTTTTCTTCTTTTTCTATGTTTTTCTCTTGTCCATTGTGCAAGCACTGAACAATGTAAATTTATTTTGTGGTTTACAGCACGTCACCTTTGGTGTGTTTCTTCTAGGGCTGGTGACTACACCACTTCTTTGGGCAGTCCGTTCCAAGCATTTCTGTCAAGAAAATATTCCTGATGTCCAAGCTGAACCTTCCCTGGCACAGCTCGAGGCCTTTTCCCCTTGTCCTCTCGCTGGTTATCTAGCAGAAGAGCTGAAGCCCCCCCTGGCTACACCCTCCTGTCAGGGAGCTGGAGAGAGCCACAGGGCTCCCCTGAACCTCCTTTTCTTCAGGCTAAAGAAGAATAAAGAACTCTAGTTTTGATGGATGGAGAATCTCTACCTTCAATAAATATAATTTCATTTGGAAAATAATGTCCCATTCTTCTCCCTTCAGCTGCTGCGATAGCTGCTAAGTGGCTGTCATGACAGACATTCCAGAACAATTCAGCATTTTGCTCAACATATATTGTTTTGGATTTTTTTAAAAATCTGTCTATTAACCATATCCCACTGAGCCTTGAGCATCTATTTTAAAGTATAAGCCTTCCTGTTGTGAAATGGTACTCAAGTGCTCATGTTTTTATTTAAAGTAATAGCGAGTCGTTAAGCTCCAAGTGATGCGAGTACAGCGAAAGCAAACTGAGAAATACACAAAGGCAACTCTGAGTGTACGTGCTGAAGTCTATGAGCCGAGGGAATTTTAAAGTGTGTGGAAACACGGATGGGTGCTTTTCCTGCCTGATGAAGAATTTCTCCCGGAAGAACCAAAACTGAGTGTGGAAAACACAGCGATGGTCGCGACAGTCATTGGGAGCGGCGCTGTCACTTGAGCGCCCTCTACCGGACCCTGCGGGGCATCGCAGCGCAGCCACCAGGGAGCCTTCTGTTTCACAATCTCTTCACGGATAATCATAATAAAAAGGTATTTTAAAACAAAATTTCACGATTCCAGGGCTTTAAAAAAAGTCTTTATGAAAACGTGTGTATTTTTAAGCAGGCATAGCTTTTTCAGCTGCGGTAAGACATAATGCTTCTTGGGAAAATGTTACTTTTGCCAACTTTGAGATGAAAACCAGGTGCAATGATGCAATTCGGTGTTTGGCTAAAATGCTTTGGCTTACTGTGAATTTTGATTGAATTTGATGGAATCAAAAAGCTTGTCCTAGCCTTGAGCTTGTCTCTCCTGTGTCAGTTCCCTGCATGGCTCTGCGCACGAGGTCAGGATCACTTTTTGTGGGCCTTTGTCATGTGGATGTTCTGGCAGCGTCTTTGATGCCACTAAAAAAGCCAGACTGGCTCTGTCAGAACTGCCAAGGAGGTTTTTCTTTGCCTGTTGAGAGTTTGGTTCAGACTGTGTGTGTATTTCTGTTACTGCTAATCAGGTACACAAGAGGCATTTTCAGACTTGTTTGTTAGTGTTTATTGTTTGCAGTTTTGCTATTAGTTATGCTCTCTGTACAGTGTTGTTATTTATTATTTAGTTACTCACAGCATTTTGAGTGGTACTTCAAAAAGTAGCTGACCTGATTCACATACCACTGGTCTAAATTGGTTTCTAAATAGAGGATTCATTCTCCACATCAGAACAACCTGGCAAATGTTCTTTGATCTTGCAATTGTCTTCTTCATTCATAGCAGCATCTTCTTGTCCATTCTCTAGAGGCCTGCAGTTCTTGTTTTGAAATTGTTTCTTTATCAATATATAAAAAATTATTCCAACCAAGTAGGAAGGACCTCTTAAAATTGCTCCTAAACCAAGGAAGACATACCTGTGGGACAGAGCACAGAAGATTGGGCCAGGTGTTGAGTTTTTCTAAAACACTGAAGAAAATCACTTTCTTGGCCGTTAAGGCTCTCGTATATATATTAAAAAATGCTTAGAGGAAGACATTAAAACTCATTGTTTTTGAATGATACCAAAAACTGGACATTTTTACTTGCAAAAACTTCTCTCAAAGCACTGAGAATATTCTTTTTGCTTATGAAGATAATTGGAAAGTGAAACTTCGATCATCCTTCTCTTTTTTTTTTTTTTTCCCTGAGATTTTTAATCACTTTAAGGTTTTAGATTCTTCAGGGCTAGAAATATATTGAGGTCACTACAGTGGTCTATTGTATGTAAAAATAAGAAGCACATCAGAAGTGGCCAAGGCTTGAGTGAAACTGAGAAAAATCTATGGAGTGTTCCCCCTGAAGACTGATAGTGTTAGGGTTTCACCAACACCTACATCTACTTTGTACAATAGTTTTTCATGGACTTTTCTCTCAAAAGTGGCCAATGCACAGAGTTAACAAACTACCTGCAAATAAGGTAAATTTGTGTAACTTTCCTCTTTTTGGTAAGTCCTTAACTCTGAAGTATTTTTAATTGACTCTAAGTCTATTACAAATACACAATTCATTCCAGAAATATCTGTCATGGATATTAAATTTCTTTTGTACAACATAAAAACTGACTAAAAATTGAGAGCTTAACATGTGATTTTGAGATTTTTAAATTTCAGGAATTCTGGACTGACTTAAAGCTGAGCCCAGAGTTAGGATCTGACCAAAATTTTGGATCACACACTACAGTGTAAGAGGACCAAGCATGTATTTCCCCAGAGAGGGTTTTTGTGCCCTGATTTGCTTTACCTGTGTGCGTTGGAGTCATAGAGCCTGCAAGCACCTTGCTTCCCGCAACTGGTGCTTCCCCATTTCAAGCACGTCTTGTCGATGGCTGCACCGAAATAAACTGGTGCTGGAATCCCAGCTGCAAGGAGACAAGCAAAAAGGGGACAAGATTTCAGAGGAAAGGACATCTTCTTAGAAATCAGTTTTATACTTGCCTAGTGGTGATTACACTGGGACTCTGCAGTGATTTCTCTTACCTATCATTCTCATAGCGAGTGTGTATAGACCAACTGCGAGAGCCTTTAACTCTGGCTGAACACATCTGAAAAAAAGAGGGACAAGTAACAAGTGTTGGCCTATTCAGTGGTTAGACATGACTATTAAATTGCTATGAAATACTCTTGATGACAACATTTGGAAGAAGAGTGTTCCCTTCATCTGCTGGAGTGTGTTAAATGGCATGAAAAAGGTGAATTAATCTACTGATTTCCATCAAATAGCTCCTGGCAAGTCCATTCTCTACACATAATTAAGGAATGGAAGTTTTTAAGGTCATAATAGGACTCTGTCCTGACCTTATGGGCATGGACTCTCCAACTACCTTCACTCTTGGGCATACACTTCCCTCACTTGATGGAATATTTAATGGGAAATATCCTATTACCCTAAGACAAAAGAGTTTCAGGTAGCAGGGTTAGAGCAGCATCTTTCTGTGTTCAAACAGAATTCCTGTGTATGAGGACACGTCTTGGACAGCAAAAAGCCTCCCTGCAATATGTTCATCTGTTCTGTGGGGAACTGCATTCCAGGCATCAGAAATGGGCGTATTCATTATATCTCCAGCATCTGCCATCTCCTTGCACATCCAGAAATACTGGCAAATGCATGGCACTTGCAAAATACAAGGAGAAAAAAGGAATATGTCCTGGAAAACCTGATAACAGAACACAGAATCACAAAATGATTTGGTTTGGAAGGGACGTTAAAGATTATCTTGTTCCAAAACCATGTCATGGCAGGGACACCTTCCACCATCCCAGGCTGTTCAGAGCCCTGGCCAACCTGACCAACATTTCCAGGGATGGGGTAGCCACAGCTGCTCTGCGCAACCATTGCCAGGGCCTCCCCACTGTCACAGGGAGGAATTTCTTCTAACCTAAACTTTCCCTCTTTCAGTTTGAAGCAATTACTCTTTGTCCTACCACTACAGTTCCTGAAGGTGCAAGAAAGTCCTTTTTTTTGGCCTAAGGCAAAGAAACAAACATGACTTTGAAAGCCTCACTAGAAAGCCTTTGGTAAACAGCCAGCTGTACTCACCTAAATATAAGCATGTATGAAGGAGTGGCTCCCAGGGCGTAGCAAAACCCACCTATGACTTGTATTACCGTGTAATAAATGAAATTCATTGAACAATCGTTGCTTTTTGGACACTGCCCCAAGGTGGCAGAAGTGTTTCCTGACCATGAGCTGTTGATTTGAAGACATCTGCAGTTATGGAAGACCTGGAAGACACAGAACAGGTTTGGTAG